>NW_012103277.1:2844573-2855875 GCF_000951045.1 Mandrillus leucophaeus | reverse complement strand
ATTTAAGTGACTTGATCTTTTTTCTTGGATGCACAAAGAATTATTTCTCTATCTTTGATGTCTAATTAATCTACGAGCCTAAGTATTATTCCTTATCATTTATTTATGTGTATTGGTAGTACTGGGTACACTCTTCAGGCCTGTAAGGTTAAATTTCCTTTTCTTTTAGGAAAATTTCTGGATTTTATTTTTGTCTATTTGTTCTGTTTATCATTAAACATTTTTTGGGGGGGATGCAGTCTATGCAAATGTTGTGTTTCTTTTGTTTTTGTTACATGTATCATATCATTTTTACAATTCTTTTGTTTCTTTCATTAATCCTTTGCCTTCCGTGTATTTTACTATATGGTTTTCCCAACTGTCTAGTATTTTTCCTGCTGCTCCCAAAGTGGCCTTCATTCCTGTGATCAGCTTAGTTTTTTCTTCAGCCCCTTTTCTAAGTTGTGTCAGTTTATATTTCCTGTTTAGTTGCCTTGTCACTTACTTATTCAGTTCAAAATATGTGTGAAACAGTTGTTATATCCCAGGCACTGTTTTAGGGCATAGTAATAGAGTAGTGAAAAAGGAGACAAAAATTTATTTTCCGGTAATGCTTACATTATAATTGGTTTTAGCATCTGTACTATGATTCTGTTTTATAGAAGTGATTACTGAGAGACAGGACTAGCTGTATTTCCTAGGCGGACTAAAAATCCCTAAGACTAGTTGGGAAGGTAACCACGTCCACCTTTAAACAGGGGGCTTGCAACTTAGCTCACACTCGACCAGAGAGTTCACTAAAATGCTAACTAGGCAAAACCGGAGGTAAAGAAATAGCCAATCATCTATTGCCTGAGAGGGCAGCGGGAGGGACAAGGATCAGGATATAAACCCAGGCATTCGAGCCAGCAAGGGGCTACTCCCTTTGGGTCCCCTCCCCTTATATGGGAGCTCTGTTTTCACTCTATTTCACTCTATTAAATCTTGCAACTGCACTCTTCTGGTCCATGTTTCTTATGGCTCCAGCTGAGCTTTCGCTGGCCATTCACCACTGCTGTTTGCCTGGTCGCAGACCCGCCACTGACTTCCATCCCTCCAGATCCAGCAAGGTGTCCACTGTGCTCCTGATCCAGTGAGGCGCCCATTGCCACTCCTGATGAGGCTGAAGGTTCGCCATTGTTCCTGAACAGCTAAGTGCCTGGGTTCGTCCTAATCAAGCTGAACACTAGTCACTGGGTTCAGTGGTTCTCTTCTGTGACCCACGGCTTCTTATAACACTCACTGCCTGGTCGTCCAAGATTCCATTCTTTGGAATCTATGAGGCCAAGAACCCCAGGTCAGAGAACACGAGGCTTGCCACCATCTTGGAAGTGGCCCGCTGCCATTTTGGAAGCGTGCCACCACCATCTTGGGAGCTCTGGGAGCAAGGACCACCCCCCGCACCCCACCCCCACTGCAACAATTACCTTACTGAATTTCTACAAAATCTTTCAATATTTTTATCTTGTCCATGATAAATGAGAAATTATTATTTTGCATATAATATTCCTATATTTCCTCCTTTTTAAAAGTTTTAATGGTATAATCTTTTTTTTTTTTTTTTTTTTAATCTTGAGTTGGAGTTTTGCTCTTGTCACCCAGACTGGAGTGCAATGGCACAATCATGACTCACTGCAACCTCTGCCTCCCAGGTTCAAGTGATTCTCCTGCCTCAGCCTCCTGAGTAGCTGGAACTACAGGTGTGTGCCACCACACTCAACTAACTTTTTTGTATTTTTGGTAGAGACGGGATTCCATCATGTTGGCCAGGCTGGTCTCGAACTCCTGACCTAAGGTGATCCGTCTGCCTCAGCCTCCCAAAGTGCTGGGATTACAAGTGTGAGCCACCACACCTGGCCAATAATCTTATACAAAGGTCTATTATGGGTCCTTGTATTACTCATCTTTAAATAAAATTAATTCTTTCTCTACCAAGTATTTCTATGCATGGTTTTATTGGTGAAGAAGGGAGATATCGGATTCATGCTCTTGTCCAGGGCAGCAGATCATAACCAGTCGTTCCAGTACAGTCCATTGCACTTTTTGAACAGTCTATGAACTAAGAATAGAGGAGAAGGAGAAGGAAGGGGAGGAGAAGGAGAAGGAAAACAAGAAGAAAGAGAAGAAGAAAAAGAAGTAAGAGATGAAGAAGAGGAAGAAGGAGGAGGAGGAGGAGGAGAAGGAAGAAGAGAAGGAGGAGAAAGAGGGGGAGGAGGGGGAAAGAGGAGGAAAACAGAAGAAGAGTGAGGAGCGGGAGGAAGGGGGAAGAAAAAGAAAAAGATGAAGACAATGAAGAAGAAAAGAAGAGGAGGAACAGACGTAGCCAGCTATGAAGACTCTGTGGCCCACAAAATCTAAAATATTCACTACCTGATTAGCTACAGAAAAAGTTTGCCAATCCTTGTTTCATTGTAACAGTAATTCTCCTTATGAAGCAAAATAATGTGTTAAAAAATCTGTTTGCTTTTATTTATCCTAGGAAATTGTGATTGATACTGCAAAGAACCTTCCATTAATCAATCTTTCCTCTCTAACTTGCCTCAGAAACAGTCTGCTTTCTTCAAGTATGTGTGCTTGTGTGTGTGTGTGTGTGTGTGTGAGAGAGAGAGAGAGAGACAGAAAGAGATAGAGAATGCTATTTTCATTTACTCAAACGAAAGATTATTCATTTTGGTAACAAGTATATGCCACTCGCTTTAGAGAACAGTGTGCTGATGCCTTTCTCTGAGACCTGCAGCCATGGGTACATTCTCATGGATTCTTCCTATACTTAGTTTTAATTTTTACTGCTACGTTTTGCAATTTTACTCATATAATGTGATTTGACTTACAGATGTCATTTAGTTCCTTTGAATTTCTATTTCTTGTTCTCTGTTTTATTTGTATGATTGCTTAAAGGAGAAGGGAAAAAACACCTACATTAGTCCCATGTTTAAAAATGAAATGTCTATTTTTAAATGAACATTACTATATCTTTATCTTGGAATATTTTACCAGGAAACTTTCAGGAATAAAGATAGTGAAATAAAATAGTAAAGATTACATAAATGCTATTTGTCATTACTGTGAATGAACAGTAAATTCTTATCAGACTGCCTCATAAATATCTAACAAGCACACAGTGTATTGTGATTGCATACCATGGAAAATCCATCAGGGCTGTGTGTGGTTGGCTAATTAGACTCCGCATCACGATTTTAGCAACTAAAAGGATAATTTAAGAAATATGCAAAAGACTCGAATATTCTCAAGATCAGGGATAAAGAGACTTATTCAGTAATTCAGCAAACCATCAGCGTCTACTCTGTGCAAGGCACTATGCTAGGTGCAGGTTTATTCCTGTACTTAGCATCAAGCAGATCATTTACATTCCACTCCACCAAAGGCAAGAGGAAATAGTTTCAACTAGAGATGTAATTGATATAAAATGAATCAGTTAAAGTGAGAAGTAAAGAAAAAATTCATATAGAGAAAAACTAGCTTTTTGATGTAATGAGGATGAGGGGAGTAAATAAGATCAGGAAACTATCATGACCATTAACTTTTCTTCTAAGGCTCTTGACATGTAGAGAGAAAAATTAGGCAAGCTAGATGAGTCCATTTGAAAGTGTAAATGAAAAAAAGAATGAGATTAAGTTCATATTGGAAGTTTGTTTTAGTTGTTCTTCACACATATTAACCTACACAGCGAAGTTAAAATCCTTTAAATTTCAGATTGTGAATCTTATTTGAAATCATCTGGGCTTAGCTTAATTTTCAATGTTTTGGAGTTGCAACGTGTTTCCAATATAATTACAAAGTAAGTTTGTTCTGTGTTCTCTCTCCCCCTCTCATTTTCACCGAGGACATGAATTCTTAAAAAATTTGCGTAGTAACATTTACTTTCTTTTCTGCTCTATGAAGGAATATAATTAAAAAGGTGAAAGGCATTAAGCTGATGGTTCATAATGCACTAATTTATAATAGTGTATTAGCATTCTGGTGAAAATACAATACTTAATGAAACTGGAGAAAGATTTCATTTTCACCCGTCTCATTATATGTATGGTGAGTTCTGAGATTCAGGCAATGTTGCAGCAGAGAGGCTATCATAAGTGAATGCTGCTTAGGAAGCTATTCAACGAGAGTTTTCAAACAGCTGTTCCCAAGCTTCATTAAGACTCATTATGAGTTGTCATGTAATGGAGAACTTATATTTTTTGATGATCTCTGCATACCAGTAAAGATAAAAGTATGTCTTAAGGCAGAACTAAAAAGAACAGAAGTTGGTACATATTAAAAATAGATTACTAAAATGCCCTAGTTAGCTGGCACAGACCTTAAAAGCTCAGTACAATCATTCAGATTTAAAGGGAAAGATAAAAAGTGACTAAACTCACTGAGCTTTTAATACATCAATGGTTATATTTTAGGAAAAAAAACTCTATTCTTTCATATGAAAGATACCTGGGGGCCCCAGAGATTTATCTGCATGATGGGAATTCAGAGTTTGCGTGGCCACGCCTGAGAGAGGCATCCTGATAGCTTTTCTCATTGTTACTTTACATGAAGTGTAAGGAGTCACACCTTCAAGTGTAAGTAATTGCATCTCCCCTCCATGCACCACACCTCAGACGCTTTTCCCACACAAAGTGAAAGGCTATCTCAATTTTTAGAGCATGAAGATCATTGTCACAGCTACTTTTATATCAACAGGGACCTTCAGAATTGATATACACATAGAACAGACTTGAGGGGGGATGTGTTTGAGGGAGGAGGGTTTAGAAGATTAGTTCGAAGTCGTGCAGCTATTTGTGCAGAGCAAACACATTTGTGTTTTTTTTGTTTTGTTTTGTTTTGTTTTTTTTTACTTAGTGTATAAACAAAAGTAACAAAAATTTTTAAGGAATGCCTTTATACTTTATGAAAAGTAAGAAATGATCAAGTATTCATATCAAAGATTCTTGCTATTAATTTGAATTGTATCGTGGGCTGATGGAAATTAATGATGGTGACTTTAGCACCCCAAACTACTGCCTAGAGCTGCCACTCTTCCATAAAATGTAGCACTTTCCAACAACAAGCACAATTGCCAGAGCGATACTTTTGTATCTAGGTTTTCATTGTCAGTCACAGCCCTCATCCCATACCCAGTCACACTCATCCAGAACTCTGTATGCCTTAGAAAAAAACGGGACAATGCCAAGCAAATGCTTTTTTTCCTGCCTAGTTGTCATCTTCCGTCAGGAGGAGATAATGTGTAGCAGATCCACTGCACATTTACCAGTAGCAAACAGCGGAGTAGAGTGCCTTGAAGTTCAAGATTGCTCAGAGAAAACATTCCTTCATGACAGAGATCCAGATGTGAAAGTGGTAGAGGAAGACGGCTTTGGGAGGCGAATGAATGCAATTGCATGTAGCCACAAATACTGCATTATGCTGAGGATGAGGGCACCTTTAACAAAACTTGCACAGGCAGAGTAAGAAAAAGTCCTAGATTTATGCACACAGAAATCTAGAAAAAGTGTAGTGTTTCCTTTATTCAAGATAAGCGTAAAAAGGAGAGAGTCAGTGGGGAAGAGGGTGACACTGGGTAAAGAGCTCGGTAGTAAAACAGGAGTGGATCAGGAAAAAATCATATTTTGCTTTTATATTAGTCACAGATCTCCGGAGATATAGAACCAATAGGATATATTTATCTAGATCTACATATATAGACATAGCTATAGATATATAGGAAGATATTTATTATGAGGGATGATTGTGGAGGCTGTCCCAAGATCTGCTGTTTGCAAGCCGAAGGTTCAGGAAAGCCGGTCTAGTTCCAGTCTGAGCTTGAATGTTTGAGGACCAGTGGATACAATGGTGTGAGTCCCAGTCTGAGTTTGAAGGCCTGGGGACCAGGATCACTAATGTTGATGTCCTTGCCCAAGAAGAGAGAGCAAATTTGCTCTTCCTCCACCTTTCTGTTCTATTTTCTCCCACATTTTCTCTGATGTAAGCGAGCAATTAATGTGCCATGCTGTTCTATGTAACCTTTATTTCTTCACACCACAATATTTGGGTCCTCAGTGGATTGTATGATGCCCACCCACATTGCTGGGACTGGGTCTTCATTTCCCAGTCTACTGACTCAAATGGTAACTGCTTCCAGAAACACCTTAACAGACACCCAGAAATAATGTTTTACCAGCTACCTGGGCATTCCTTAGCTCGGTCAAATCAACACATAACATTAGTCACTACAGCTCTGTTCTTGAAATATGCTCTGATTTTCTTCTAAAACCTTTTTTTTCCAAGGTAACTAATTAGTTTTGTCAGTTCAAACATTGCAAACCAGATTATTGAATGACTTCATATTTGATAGTCTTTACATCAATATATTGATATTAGTAGGTTTGTTAACAGTTTGGAGACAAAAGAAGAAGTACTGATTGCCTACTTAATATACTAAAAAGTTATCCAGGTAGAATATGAGCTTTCTTCTAATTGTTATTAAGGCTGCTCATAGATTAATTGAAGTGGCAAATGGCAACATCATAGTCTAGGGTGACCTACCTAATCCCAGTGCAGCAAATTCAATTTTCTCTCTCACAACAGGCTATCTCCTATGTCTATCCTCTCATCACCATGGAACTTTGGATAGTATCTACTGTTTCAAAAGATGCTGTCATATCTATTATCTCAAAAGCCTGTGAGAAAGATAGGGCCAGAATTACAATCTCCATTTTATAGATGAGGATACAGGTCAAAGAGGCTACGTGAATTGGCCCTGCAGCTAGTTAGTAGCTGACCTGGGACTTCAACACAGGTGTTCTAAATTCTAATGTGGCGAGCATCTCCTCTGCTTGAGAGCATGCTGCCACACACCTAATTATAGAAGAGGAGTCCTGGGGCAGAGATGAACTCTTTTGGTCAATCTCTTTTCTAGGATTCCTGGAAAGATTTTGAGGTCAAACATGGCCTATTGGTGATTAATTCCTGCCAAAGCAGACGTATTTCAGAAGTTTTTGTTTTTAAAATTATTTCTATTTTAGAGAAATTGACTGTTAAATATACAGCACTTTTAATAGTAATGCGAAGTCTATATGACTAGCTCAACATGTGAAAAGATGACAGGCAATTTAACTTTTCTGTGCAGACTCAAGCTCTGCCTTGTAATGGATAGTGCCACCTTAGTTTTATACTGCATTTCTCAACCTTCCTAAGGATTTAACAAACTGTGCATGGCTATGCGAACGACCTGTTCTCCCCATGAAAGATAGCAAGCATGCTGTGATGACAAAACCATGCAATCAGTTTCCGGAAAGGATCATCTATATTCCCCATGCAGCTACTAAAATAAGAGTGGAATAAAACAGAAAGGGCTTTGCTAAAGTAAAATGGGACTCAGATGCTTAGAGGTCATGTTCTTCCATTGTGTATTTTTGCAAGCATCATCCCTAAAGGTTATCATACAGGATTTTTGCTGCTTTAAATAAGTAGCAGTTGAAATGATTGTCTTTCTTATGGATCATGTCTGTGCTTTCTCTGATGTATAAGAGGAATTACTGTGCCAGGCTGTTCTGTGTAACCTTTATTTCTTCACATGACAATCTCTTTCTTTTATTTCACATGTAACTCAAACTTCTATTTGGATAATCCTTGGAGTCAGAAGGAGATTGGATTCAGATAAATATCATTTAAATGTAGTCAGTCATGGGCCATAGGTTTTGTTTTCTCTATATATTATTTGACTCAATATCAAAGGTGCAATTTCTTCTCTGTGTTTTCAATTTAGTGTTACATAGTGTGTTAATTTCAATATGAGTACTGTAGAGTATGGCAGGAACCACAGAATTTAATGTTAATGAATTCAGGCCTTAGGTCCATGATATGGACCAGCCTTTGCAAAGATGTGCTCAGTAGAGCATTAATCCTGTCCTATGAACAATGGGGGCAGAGGGAAGGATATTTGGGGACGGTTACATGCCTCCCTGTAAAATTCATGATGCACATTAGCATATTAATGACCCTGAGACTTCCTCCGGTAGATACTTTGTTCAGTTTTGCTCAACCCAGTATTTCTCAAATTTATGTCATTCAATCACACATATTTCATTGAGCTTCTATTATAGGCCAAGCATTCTTCTAAGTTCTGAAACTACTTCAAGGAGGAAAAACAATGTAAAACCTTTGCCTATATGGAGGTCACATTCCAGTGGTGAACACAGACAATAAGCAAATAAATAAGTGAAATAAACAGTATGTCAGATAGTGCAACGTGCTATGCAGCTAAATAAAGGGGGTAAAGGAGTGGGGTGGAGTTGAAAAGTTGGATATGTATTTTATTTGACTGCAGCATCTCCATTGTGAATACTTTTTAAGGCCTTGTGTAACCACAGTTCTACAGAAAACACTCCGGGTTCCACTGAGTTGGACCCTCAATTAGAAACCTTTTGCAGCTCACATTCTAGATTCATGCTTCATGTTTCTTTACAGAAGATGATTCATTTAAAAAATACTCTCCATTGTAACTATCATTTTCTGAATTTGACTAACAATATCTGTAATATGTGAGCCAGTACTTACATTGCACTTCAAAATTTTTAAGCTAGCTTTGTCCTTTGAGAGAATGAAATAGATAACCAAGATTCAGATTAATAACCACTAGATGTCGGTGTTATCATTGGGTAAGAGAGATGATCTTAAAGCAGGCTTGGTTGACCTAGATAGTTCACAGCATAAGTAGACATTTAAAAATATCTCACTAATTTATTAAAGTATAATTGTATAACTTTCAAAAGCAGTTCCTAGAGGATAAAGACAAATATAATTTGGAACAAGATTTAAAGGAACATAAGAATGTGGGCTTATTTACTTATTAATCAAGTTAAACAGTTTATCTAAACACATTCTCTGTGATAGTTTCTCAAAGTTAAATATATTCGAGAAACCTCTATTGAGCAACTATTATGTGTTAGATACTTGACTAGGTACCAAGGAGAATACTATTAAATGGCAGTAGCTTATTAATAATAAGGATACTTAATAATACAATGTGAGAAGGGCAATATATTTTTAGGGACACAGATGACAAACACAAAATGCAGAGGAAGGAGGATGGAGGTGGAAGAGGGAAGACTCTTCAATAGGGAAGACTGACTCACATGGGGACAAGCCTGGGGTTATGAAGGACTTAAGAAACTCTTGCAATAGTTTACCTCAAGTAAGAGGTAAAGAGGTTGGCAGATATTTATACCAACTTACTTCATAGACAAATAGGAACCCATCCGATAATAACTTCCTATGCAAGACTATTGTGTCTACTTTCTCCCTAGCCCCTATATTCTTCAACTTGTGAAGGGCCTTGTGACACTAAGAATTCTGAATCTTTACTATCTCTCTACCTTAGATTCCTGTCAATCGGAATTTACATGTGCTCTGTTATCTCTAATCTTAAAAAATAACTAACCAATCTCCCAATCCACCAGCCAGTGAACTTTCACTGTTCCCACAAAACTCTTACAATTGACACCTTTGAGGAATTATTGGCACTTGCCATTCATTCACATCTCGACTGGCAGAAATCTGCCGCTGACCATACACAAACTGCTCCCATCTGTTGTTACTGAAGACTTTTGTGTCCCAAAATCCGGTGGGCACGTTCATCCTTTACTTTGATGGTTTCATAGCACTGGCCACTGTTGAACATTTTCTACTACTTGAAACACCGTCTTCCCACAACACCACATTTTCCTAGTTTTCTTACTAATTATTCCCATTGTTATCAGATATTTTACTGCCCTTTCTTCCTCTTCCTCACAGATATTTGTTCTCACTCTCTTCACTTTCCACAGTGAATGCTTATCCTTTCTCAAGGCTAGCTATTTTTATTTATATGTGCAGACTCTGAAGTCTTGCCTCCAGTTTAATTCTCCCTCTTTTTAACCCCTAGCATCTTTGAATCAATATATTAAATTTTAACACATACTTTTTTTTCTCTTAAAACTTGCTGATTCACCAATATATCCTATCTTTCCTGGTGCTCAAACTGGAAAGTTCGGCAAAATCTTTGATTTTTCCTTCTTCTTTTGTGACTATATCCAATAAATCACTTACACTTAAACTTATTTATTGAGGACATATTATACACCCTCAGGGATTCAAAGCCTGAGATCTTCAGGATGGTAATAAATCAGTTATGTGAAAGGTGTGGAGAGAGTGTTTCAAGCAGAGAAGAAAACATTTATATAGGTAGGAAAGAGTTTGTCAGAAGGCCAATATAAAAACAGAAATCTGTTTGCATCTCTCTGTGCTTAACCTTAAATTCTTAATGTGGATAATAAAGCTCTTCAGGACTCTGACCTTGACTCTTCTCAGGCCCATCTCATTTTCTGGCCCTTCACTCTTTTTATTCCTGTCATACTGGATTTCCTTTGGCTCCTGCAATGCTGCAAGTTCTAACTTCAGACCCTTCCACAAGCTCTTTCCTTAGCTACAGGGAAAGATCTCATTGCACTTGCTCCTTTATCTGGCTAGTTCAGACTTATTCCTCAGGCCTTTGCAAGGAGGCTTTCCTTGGCTGGAATTCCATCCTCACTTCTGGGCAAGGGAAAGACCCACACGAACCCCTGTGCTCCCCTTTTTAAAATAAATAACTGGCTTTTCTCTTGTTTAGTGTCAATCTTCCATGTTAGACTACATGGAAGTCCTTGATGAGGACAGACCCCTTGTCTGTATTTCTTTTTAACCTTTTATCTTCAGTGCCTTGTACTATTCCTGCCATATCGTAAATACCCAATAAGAATGTGGGTGAAAACGGAATGGATAAATGGATTCCAGGATTTTGAAAGAGAGGCAGATATCAAGGGTCATGGCTATCTTATTCCTGGCTGATAACCTACCCATATTGATGGTCTCTTTTATGTGGAAATAATACTGAAATCAATATGAAAAATTTTGCATTTAAATTTAAGAGTCGCCTGTAATCCCAGCACTTTAGGAGGCCAAGGTGGGTGGATCCCTTGAGCTCAGGAGTTCAAGACCAGCCTGGGCAACATAGGGAAAACTTATGTCTACAAAAAAAAAAAAAAAGCAAAAATTAGCTGGGAATGGTGGTGCATTCCTGTAGTCCCAGCTACTTGGGAGACTGAGGCAGGTGGATTGCTTAAGCCTAGGAAGCAAAGGTTGCAGTGAGCTGAGATTGTGCCACCACAGTCCAGCCTGGGCAACAGAGCAAGACCCTGTCTCAAAAAAAAAAAAAGAAAAAAAGAAAAAAAAAAGAGTCATAATCTTTATCTGTAGTATCTCTCATTAAAAAAAA
>NW_012103277.1:2795067-2844523 GCF_000951045.1 Mandrillus leucophaeus | reverse complement strand
AAAAAAAAAAAAAAAAAAAAAACCCAAAACTGCCTTTGATTCCTCTCTCAAACCCCATATCATTTCCATTGTTCCCCTTGACATAAAAACTCCTCAAATAGCTGCCTATAGTTTTTGTCACTTCTGCTTGTTCCATTAATCCATTTCAATGGGATTTTGTGTCTCTCATTCAACAGGAAGTACTCTTATCAATGTCTGTAATAACCCATGTCTTGCAAACTCAATGGTCCATGTAGCGTTTACTCAGGAGAATTGATGTTGTTCAACATTTCTTTTTTTCCTGGAAACATTTTCTTTGGGCTCTTTCTTAGTTCTCCTCACAACTCACTGCTCTTCATTCTTTTGCTGGATTAACTTCAACTTCCCAAATGTCAAGTATTGGGGTGACCTAGGGCTCGGTCTTCAACTTTTCCCTCTCTCTGTTTTCTTATCCAATCGTAGGGCTTTACAAAGCATCTATTCCTAGCGGAGTTCCAATTTTATATGTCTAGCCCTGATCTCAATCCTGAATCCCAGACTTTCCTATTGAATTTTCAACTCGACACCTGCCTTTAGATGTTAATTAGACATTGCAAATCTAACACCTCAAAAACTGAATTTTTGAATTTCCTCTGAAAATCTGTTCCTCCAGAAGTCTTTCCCATCTCAGTAAATGGAGTTTATTCTGCTAGTTGCTCAATCCAAACATCTTGAAGTCATTCTTTACTCCTCTCTTGCTCTCACATCCCACATCCCATCCATGCAAATCCTACGTGCTCTGATTTTGAAATATGTCTAGAACTCTGCCCACTCCTCATTGCCTTCACCCTAGGAAAGTAATCTAACTGGTTTTCCTGATCTCATTCTTGTCCCACAAAGCCTGCTTCCTCCTTCTGCACAGCAGCAAGTGTAATCTTTTACAGAAGTTTGCCTGGTCCTGGCTTCCCATCTCAATCCATCCTTAACATGGCCTTCAAGGTCCTGTGTAATCTTTTCACAGCCTTTCTTTCTGACTTTATCTCATCCATTCCAAATATTTTGCATGGTCTGCTTTTTTTTTTCCCCCCCCTTATTTTTTTGGCGATGGAAGGGGGCTGTGGCGGGGGTGGCTTTGGACACTCTTTCCAGCTGTTAACATGGCTTACTCTTTCCTTGAAGTCTCTTCAAATGTCACTTTATCTGAGAGTCCTTCCATTAACACCTCTTCAAAAATAGAATCTTCCAGCACTTGGTGTTTCACCCTCCTTAACCTCATAACACTTGCCATCACTTGACATGTAGTATATTTCTTTATTTATTTTAGATAGTAGGCACGTGAATGATTTCAATCGGAATTATAAGTAGAACTTAGACTTATGATCCAAATTCAGAAGACCTGTTCTGTTTCCTTTTACTTGACTCAGACAAGGCAAAAACTGAAAGCCTTTTCATAATATGTGTACTGTTCTTCAGATAACATATTGCCAAGGACAGTTAATTACATAATAGAATTACATGGTTTCTTCCTGTTGCTGACAATTTAGACTTTTTTCATGTCTGTTCCTATAATTTTTTTCTAGATTACCCTGATTATTTGTACTTATTTAAACTGATGGGCTCGTTTCTTTTATTCCTCCAATTTAGGGCTTCCTTAAAGTTTGCTTTGCATAAAGAAGGAGCAGTGGTACTGTCAGTAACTTAGTTTTCTAAGGCAGTCTGAGAAATTCTAAAAGAGTTTACCTCGCTGTTTTAACATCATAACATTTTCAAAACAACATAACATAGCAAAAATAATTTGTAAAGAGTTACACAGTAATTTCCCAACAGCCCTCGACACCATGTGCCAGCTGGTGCTCTCAGGGTGAATGACTGGGTAATGGCTCAGTTCTCACGGAGAAGAAAATGAATATCTAAGCAAGTTTTTTGTTTTGTTTCGTTTTTAAGTGCAATTAAATTCCCTTTAGGCAGACACTTCGTTTTGTTCAAGGCTGTTTTCCCTGGGCCTAGGATTGTGTCTCACATTTTGTGGGTAATTTTAAATATTAATATGCACTGAATTAAATGAGTGAATAAATGAATAAAAATAAGCAAAGGGAGTTCACATAAATAGAGAAGCAACATAGTTTTCTGGAAAGAGGTTTACATAAAGTCTGAGGAGACCTAGGTTTTAAGCCTTGACCAAGATAAGCATACCACAACATCTGTTCCTTAAGTAGTAAAATGGAAATAATGATACCTCATAAGATGGGTGTGAGGATTCAGTGAAAGAACGTGAACTAGGTTGCACACACTGGATACCAGATGAAAGTTAAGTTTTTTTATCCTTTTCTTTTTTAGGTCATTACACTGATTTGTCTCCTTCTAGATAGGTAATCAAGTAATCATTTTTGTTGCTAAGTTCGTTGTTATTAGGGATCATAATACCTGAATGCATCTTCAAGGATCAAATAACACCATGCATGGTAAAAAATTCTGAAGCATAATAAACATGCTAGAGCTTATGCATTATTATTATTTGGTAAGGTTGGTAAATTTCTATTATCTATAAATAACAGGATATTATGTGATAGTCACACTCTATTCAATATGCTCTAGGTTCCTTAAGGATATTAATTTAATTTGCAATATTTCCAAACTTTTCCTACCTTTGCAAATCACTCTTCTTTCATGGCCCCTTCTATTCCCTTAACAAGTCATGTATAAGAGGAGCAGCTCTGATTTGGGTCAAGGTAAAAAAAAAAAAGGCTTCAAGAATACTTAATTTTTCAACAATATTAAAAATTAGAATATTTAATGGGAAGAATAATAGTATTAAATTGGAACTGAATGGGAATGCTTATTATTATGGATAATTTCTTCTTTGGTTACTACATGGTTTCTTGTCCTCAGCATTGTTGACATTTAGCAGTAGATTATTCTTTGTTGGGGATGAGGGTTGACTTTCGCATTGTAGGATGTTTAGCGGCATTCTTGGCCTCTACCCATTAGAAGTCAGTGGCACCCTCCCTGCTATGACAACCACAAATGTCTTCAGATATTGCTAAATCTATTCTGTGTAGATTGGTAAATAGCTCCCCATTGAGAACATTGAGTTACAGGAAGCAGAGGATGCACTAAAGAGAGTTTTCCAAGTGAAAGGTTTCCTCCAACCCTTAGAACAAGGAGTTGATTTAAGCCAGATCTGAGATCAGAGAGCCATTCTAGTATCAAATCATTTTCTTTCACTTCCTCTTGCTTAGTGCCAATACACTCAATGTGGTTTTAGGGTAGGCTGACTTTGGTTCCAGTTTCCTAGAACTGGCAGAGTTTACAGTTGATATTCTGGTGTAATTATTCTAATGCTCCCTTTTAGTATCAAGACTTATTGTTTGGACAATCAGTTATATGCTCACCTTAGCCTATGTGTTGACCACTATTTTAGATGCTGGAGCTTAGTGATAAAAAACATACGAACTCTCTTTTGGAGTCCCTTTGGAGTCCATTTGGAGATCACATTACAGTAGGGAGGAAGAAAATAAATAAATGTATTATATAATGTAGCTAGTTACAAGTATTAAAATGCAAAACAAGGAGCTAGTTACAAGTGCCACTAAATGGAAAACAAGGAACTGGGGTGACAGGAGGGGTCTAGGATAATTCTTTAAATAATGTAGTTGGGAAGACCTCTTCCAACAGCATCATTTGAATGGAGACCAAATGTGTGTGAATGTGGATTATGCTTCTCATGGCTTTTTCTGATCTATATTTAATTTAAAGCGAAATCTTCTGTTTTCCATACCTATGAATTCATACATTTGAACCTTCATTCATAAATATGAATATCCTAGACGAATCTAGGTTTTGTATGTGGCCTGAGGATTATATAGGGAAGGGAAAGAGGAAGGAACTGTGGAAAAAAATGCTTATGTAATTATGACTAACAACTGGGTGCAGGTACTTGGAAAGGGACTATGCCCATGAAAAGTCCCAAAGCTTAAGCTTTATGAGCTTCATGGTGAATCCATTACTTACTGGAGTTAGAGATCAGCAAGGGAGAGGGGTCAGAAGCCCTCACTGGAATCAATGAGTGGGCACTTTCTTGAAGGGCCGGCACCTCCTCCAGCAACCAGTGAGTGTGGAGGGGCTGAAGAGCGAGTGGGGCACCTTGAGACATCACTAGTAAGCCAAGTCACATGCTTTTGCATAAAATTGAGTATTCCCAATGTATTGTGGTTTGGTTGTGCTGCCCCTACCCCTCAAATATTACTACAGCATTTTATTGTGTGCCAGCAATTGGGTGTCATTTTGCGAGACAGTCCACAAGGGAAGTTTTGAGGAATAAGTGGTTTTAAAAGTGCCATTAATGTTTCTAATGATAGCTGACAGGTAATTAGCCTGAATAATATTCTAACCAAGTGACTTGAGCAATTAAGACTGTCCTGTAAAAGTAAATGATGCCTCATTTGATAAGAAAAGTGTAGTTTCCATGCAGTTTATTCCATTAAAATGAGCTGCTCCATTATAAGCAGATTCAGAAGTTCTTTGTTCTTTCTCTTAAACCCCATAGATTCAAACTGTGGTCCTATTTGAAATCTGTCAGCTGAGGTTTTAACCATAACACCAGTCTTATCTTTTCAAAAGGATTGGATCAAAGTAGCTTAGTTTTCATCTGAGTTTAACAGGGAAAATGGCCTGTGGCTGTCACTCTGTAATGAGAACTTTCCCAAGTGGCCAGCACTAAAGAAATACAGTGATGTTTTGACTTTGTGTTTGTTATCATCAGACCTTCCAATCTCTAAATATATATACACGCAAAAAATCATAACTCTTTAGAGAAGTGATTCAAGAGTAGTATAATTCATTATTTTACCTATGAGAAGAGCTTAATGAGAACTAAATAGGTCTTCAAACTAGGTCAAAATCAAAGATGTGACTCATGTTCTATATCCTTAAGCATTAAACCCTACTGCAAAGAAGCAATGCATCATGAGAATAGATTGCTTATGTTCATAACAGGCTGCCTCACTAGATACTAAAATGGGAAAGGACAAATCAAATTTAAGTATTTGCATAAAATTTGAAGAATGGAATTTTTCTATAAGTTTTAAACTAATATTTCTGCTAATAAACCAAAACTGCAAGCATTCTCATATTTTTAAAATGTTATCAACCAGGGTAAGAGATGTTAGTAGTTTTTAAATTTTTTTTTCTAATGGAAGTATGCCTTTTAATACATAAGGGATGTGAAGATGTTTGTTCCTGTCTTTTTTTCTTTTCAGAAACTTGGAGAAGCTGGGTGTTTATTTTTACTTGGTATATTGTTTTACCCATATGTCAGTTTGTAAAATACATTAATAAATTGAATTTTGGAAGTATCTTATACTAGTGCAAGCATTGGTTTTATCAATATAATGTGCATGTGCATCTGAGTGAGAAGTGGATCGAAAAATTGAATGAGATTACAATAGCCACTTGAAGGAAGGTCAATTAGTCTTCCTAGATGGGGAAAAACATTTGGGATTTCTTTGAATAATTTTTAAAATAGATTATTTGCATATATATATGTGTGTGTGTATATATATTTATGGACATAAATTACTTTTATGTTGATACTTTTACAATTCTTCAAATAACTAAAATATCACATTGTCATATAATGGTGCTAGATGTAGAATTTGTGTTTGGGTCTATAATTTGACATGTGTTTTCTCTAAAATTAAAAAAGCAAATACAACCCTGCCAACTTAGTATCTATATTAAATTTTGAGGTTTTTTGGTATAATTAGGATTACTATGTGATTCAGATAAAAACTTATTTATACAATTAAATTTATTGTATAATAAAGTGTTTTATTATAAATTCAAAAATAGGACACAAAATGTTAAAAAAAGTAAGGGCTTTTATTAAATAAATTACTTCTTTTCTTTACACATCAAATCTTTGAGGCATAGACTATTACTTCCTTTTCTTTTTTTTTTACACTACAATAGTTAATTTTATTTGTTCAAGAGCTCATATTGCAAGCATTAAACCAAGCATAGGCTTTGATTCTATGAGCCCAAATTCACACATTGAAGAAGATCAAAGCAAACCGCGATCCACGTACACAGATGAAAACTAAAGGCTCAGAGTTAATAACAGTGTAGTTTTTAAATTTCTATAGCCTAGAGCCCAGTAGTCACAGGTCTTTTAGGTCCTTCTGGATGTCCCACAGGGTATCTGCACTTTTCTTGAGCTGAGCAACTTCATCATCCTTTAGCTTCTGGTTGATAACGCTGGTTAATCCTCGGGCATTGAGGATACACGGAAGGCTCAGGAAGACTTCATTCTCGATGCCATACATCCCCTTTACCATTGTTGACATGGGATGAATCCTCGATAGATTTTTCAACATGGATTCAATAAGATCAGCCACACTTAATCCAATAGCCCAGTTGGTATATCCTTTTAGCTTGATGACTTCATAGGCACTTTCAACCACCATCTTATGCACTTCCTTCCAATTTTCACTATCATTGTCCGTTCCCATTTCTGGATTCAATTCCTGGAGAGAAACACCTGCCACATTCACGCCACTCCATACAGCCACACTTGAGTCGCCATGTTCCCCCAAAATCCATCCATGGCAGCTGCTGGGATGAATGCCAAGTTTTTCAGCCATAAGGTAGCGAAATCTAGCAGAATCCAGATTACATCCACTTCCAATCACGCGGTGTTTGGGTAATCCATTTAGTTTCCAGGTAACATATGTAAGAATGTCCACTGGGTTGGAAACCACAATTATGATGCAATCAGGACTGTACTTGATGATCTGAGGAATAATGAATTTGAAGACATTAATATTTCTCTGCACCAGATTGAGCCGACTCTCCCCTTCTTGCTGACGGACTCCTGCAGTTACCACTACAATCTTGGAATTGGCAGTCACAGAATAATCTTTATCTGCCACAATTTTAGACGTCTGAAGAAATAAGCTCCCATGCTGCAGATCCATCATTTCTCCTTTAAGCTTATCTTCCAAAATATCCACAAGAGCAAGTTCATCAGCCAGAGACTTTCCCAGAATGCTGATAGCACACGCCATACCAACTTGTCCAACACCCACTACAGTGATCTTATTGTTTGGGACTGTTGCCTCTTCTTCCGCAACTGGTGCAATGAGTTTTTCCTTAAGAGTTGCCATTTTGCACAGGAGGGAGAAGGCGCTGGAGACCTCAGTAACAACAGTGCGGAGAAGACGATGTCTATTACTTCCTTTTCTATATCTATTCCTTCCTTTCCCTTTATAACAGAATCCCGGATTCTAAGTGGACACAAACTCTAAGCTAAAAAATGATTACTTTTCCCATAGTCCCTTAAAGCTTGGTCTAATTAAGTTCTAGTTAATGAGATGCAAACTGTTACATAGTGCTCTGGAAAGTTTTCTTAGAAAGGAGGGGTCATGCATCTCTTCTGCCCTTTAAGCAACTAATTGGCATAAGATGTGATGGCTGAAGTTCTAGGAGCAACATTTGTTGATATGACTGAAGACCACATCCCGAAAGTGGCAGAGAAGTGAGCTTGAAGGGGCTAGTTCTCTACTGACTATATGGAATAGCTCTACTAACCTTAAACCATCAACCTCAGGAATTCTTTTATGTAAGGGAGGAATAAACTTCTATTTAGTTTGAATCACTGTTTTATATTATTACTTTTTCTTATGTGGTCCAATTCCATCTCAAATGATACACAACACAATTATTGAAATAATATATTAGTATCATATTTAATTGCATGAGGAAATTCAGGTAAATATATTGGACAAAATAAATTAATTTATTAATAAACAAATAAATAAACCAAACCATTGGCAGCATTTTTAATTTTTACTTTCTTCTTTATACTCTTCTGTACTTTTAAATTTTCTAAAATGGATAGGTAACACTGAAAAGAATATATTTCTACCTGAAGTTTGCATACATGGTTGCTCACTGTCTTATAAAAAATATGTTGGCTTGGAAGTGCAGAATATTGATTTGGGAGACTTTTTTTTACATATTGGCAAATCAATGTCTACAATGATTTTTTTAATTTAATTTTCTCTGAAGCCAACAACATAATAAGAGTGCTCATTTTGTTGCTTTATAACATAACACAAAGTAGTCCCTTTAAATTGAATAACTTGACTATATATCAGGAACATGATTTTTAACTTTCATTGAAAATTTGTTTCCTCCCTATAAAAATTATTGGTGAACAAATGATAATCTTAACTAGATTTGTAAAATAAATAGAGGCATCAGGATGATTCTAAGATTTTTGGCCTAAGCAACTAGACGTATAGAATATGTTCTGATGGAGAAGACCAAGGGAGGGACAGGATCCTCCAAACTAAACTTTGAAGAGGTATCCAAAATTTAGTCCTGGATATGTTAGGTATGAGATTACTGTTAGAAATCTAAGTGGAGATATTGCATGGGGAATTAGATATATGAATCTGGAATTCAAGAAAGAGGCTTGAGCCAAAGATTTAAATCTGGGAGTCATCTTCTTTAGACGATATTTAAAATCATGAGTTGGGTGAGATCATTATCTCAATGAACTTATAAAGAGAAGAGATGAGAAAAAGTGAGGCAAGAGATAAACTAAGTGTTAGGAAGGATAACATGATAAACTACGTCAAATGTTGATGATAGGACAAAGAAATTTGGCAGACATATTTAGCATGTGTACATCAACAGGCACCTTAGCAGGAGTGTTTCGGTAAGGGATAGGGCATAAAACCTGAAAGAAGTAGGGAAAGTGGAGGAGAGGAAAGTTGGAGAGAATAAATATAGATGATCTTTTCATGGAGTTTTGCTTTAAACAAGAGGTGAGAAATGAGGCAGTAGCTGGCATAGAAAGTGAGGTCAGGATAAAATGTTGCTTTGTTTTGTTCTAATATGTGAAATATGACAACAAATTTTTATGCTGGTAGCAATGATTCAGGAGAAAGAAAAATTAATGATGTAAGAGACAGAAAGGAGAAGGGCTGGGGCTATGTCCGTGGAGGGGATGTAATTAAGCATGCATGTGGAGAGTTGGCTGCAGGAAAGAGAACAGAGAGGTCACTGGTAGGAACAGGCAGAAAGGTAAGTTAAAGGGACGCAGATACTGGTAGGTGGGTAGATGTAGGGGTGCAATAGTGGAGGCTCTTCACTGATTACTTCAATGTTACTCAGTGAATTGAGAAGTAAGGTCATTAGCAGAGAGTGAGGGTGGGCATGGAGGTGTTTGAGGTTTGAGGAAACAAGGTCGGGCTGAAATATTAGGTTATTATAGTGGAGACTGAATGGGTCCTGGAAACAGTGTGAATGGCCAGCAGCATTAGGGTCCACTGGGGGTTGTGGTCAGAAATATGAAGTGGAGTCAGTGAGCATGGTGTGTGTTTTTCTCCAGTCACTTTCACTTTCATTTTCAGCTGGGTGTAGGCATGAAGTAGGATAAAAATTGGACCTAACCTGGATTAGCCAAAGGAGTATGAGCAAGAAATGATCAAGAAAATGTGAAAGTGATTGTAGTGGATGTCCATGGAATTTAAGTTGAGCAAGGAGAGAAGGAGGCATATTCAGTGGGTGAGATTTAAAGTCAATAGATTGAAAATCCCAGTTGGATAGAAATATTGTAGGAGTTGGGATATTAAAAGGAATGAATTAGAAAGATGGGAGTGAATGCCTAAGGTATAACTATAGGAATAGCTAAGATAGGATGGAAGACAAGTCCACTGGGAGATTTCAAGGAACTGAGAAAAAGCAAACTTTGAAGCTTGAATTTTGCATGCAATTTTACAAACTTTCTAATTTTGTCTTTTTAAAATTAAGACTTTCTTAATATCACAGCATAGGAGTTACAGAGTTATAGCTGTACAATTATGTAAGCATCTGTTTAGGGACAAGAATAGGATACAGGTATCTGAACTTTGTTTTTCTAGAAATAAAGAGCTAGAAAGTGACACCATTCTAGTTAATTCTGGTGTTGGTATGATATTTTAGAGAGTTTAAACATATGGAATTGTCACTATCAACTATCTGTAATCTTCAAAAATGGCTACTTGATGTAGTTGAACCTAATATGTGTACTTGTATGTACGCAGTTATGTATATGCATCAGTATGGCAAAAATTCTCAAACAAAAGTAACAAAACTCAGTCTGATATTATGTTCGCAGGAATAGGCTTTCTGGAAAAGGTATCTTCTGAGTTTCCCTTTTAAAGGGAAGAAAAATTAAGGCAGAGCAGGTAGGCAAGGAATGGCTTTCATTTTACACTTTTATAGTCTTTCTCCCTGGGCTCATTCTCAACAGACTCATTATCACAAGCTAGATGTCACTGATGTTTTTAACATTTTGGTTATAAAAATAATAACAAGCACAAATTTGTTTTCAAAAGATGAAGACAATATAAAAATGTACACAGGAGAATAGGAAAGTTACTTTTTTCTTTTCTTTCATAAACTTCAACTGTTTTTCCCAGAGGTAACCTGTACAAAATGCTGTCTATGTATTCTAAAGTCTCCTTTCCATGCATTGGCCTGTATCTACCTATACAAATAAATGCATCTCTCCTTTTCTGCATATTATCACAAAAATGGGAAAATAATATGACGTGTTTTTCAATTTGAATTTTTTTATTTAGTGATATATCTTATGGATCTTTTTGCATCAACACATATAGTATGACTGCATTGTACTCAATAGTATTAACATATAACCATTTTTTAAAATTTTGTTCTTTTTTTATGTTCTAGGGTACATGTGCACAATGTGCAGGTTTGTTACGTATGTATACATGTGCCATGTTGGTGTGCTGCACCCATTAACTGGTCATTTACATTAGGTATATCTCCTAATGCTATCCGTTCCCCGTCCCCCGAACTCACAACAGGCCCCAGTGTGTGATGTTCCCCTTCTTGTGTCCAAGCGTTCTCATTGTTCAATTTCCACCTATGAGTGAGAACATACGGTGTTTGGTTTTCTGTTCTTGTGATAGCTGGCTGAGAATGATGGTTTCCAGCTGCATCCATGTCCCTACAAAGGACACAAACTCATCCTTTTTTATGGCTGCATAGTATTCCATGGTGTATATGTGCCACATTTTCTTAATCCAGTCTGTCACTGATGGACATTGGGTTAGTTCCAAGTCTTTGCTATGGTGAGTAGTGCCACAATAAACATATGTGTGCATGTGTCTTTATAGCAGCATGGTTTCTAATCCTTTGGGTATATAGCCAGTAATGGGATGGCTGGGTCAAATGGTATTTGTAGCTCAGGATCCTTGAGGAATAACCACACTGTCTTCCCCGATGGCTGAACCAGTTACAGTCCCACCAACAGTGTAAAAGTGTTCCTGTTTCTCCACATCCTCTCTAGCGCCTGTTGTTTCCTGACTTTTTAATGATCGCCATTCTAACTGGTGTGAGATGGTATCTCATTATGGTTTTGATTTGCATTTCTCTGATGGCGAGTGATGATGAGCATTTTTTCATGTGTCTGTTGGCTGCATAAATGTCTTCTTTTGAGAAGTGTCTGTTCATATCCTTTGCCCACTTTTTGATGGGGTTGTTTGTTTTTTTCTTGTAAATTTGTTTGAGCTCTTTGTAGATTCTGAATATTAGCCCTTTGTCAGATAGGTAGATTGAAAACATTTTCTCCCATTCTGTAGGTTGCCTGTTCACTCTGATGGTAGTTTCTTTTGCTGTGCAGAAGCTCTTTAGTTTAATTAGATCCCATTTGTCAATTTTGGCTTTTGCTGCCATTGCTTTTGGTGTTTTAGACATGAAGTCCTTGCCCATGCCTATGTCCTGAATGGTATTGCCTAGGTTTTCTTCTAGGGTTTTTATGGTTTTCGGTCTAATATTTAAGTCTTTAATCCATCTTGAATTAATTTTTTGTATAAGGTGTAAGGAAGGGATCTAGTTTCAGCTTTCTACATACGTTTAGCCAGTTTTCACAGCACCATTTATTAAATAGGGAATCCTTTCCCCATTTCTTATTTTTGTCAAGTTTGTCAAAGATCAGATGGTTGTAGATGTGTGGTATTATTTCTGAGGACTCTGTTCTGTTCCATTGCTGTTTTTGTTACTGTAGCCTTGTAGTATAGTTTGAAGTCAAGTAGTGTTATGCCTCCAGCTTTGTTCTGTTGGCTTAGGATTGCCTTGGCAATGCGGGCTCTTTTTTGGTTCCATATAAACTTTAAAGTAGTTTTTTCCAATTCTGTGAATGAAGTAATTGGTAGCTTAATGGGGATGGCATTGAATCTATAAATTACCTTGGGCAGTATGGCCATTTTCACGATATTGATTCTTCCTGTCCATGAGCATGGAATGTTCTTCCATTTGTTTGTGTCCTCTTTTGTTTCTTTGAGCAGTGATTTGTAGTTCTCCTTGGAAAGGTCCTTCACATCCCTTGTAAGTTGGATTCCTAGGTATTTTATTCTGTTTGAAGCTATTGTGAATGGGAGTTCACTCATGATTTGACTCTCTGTTTGTCTGTTATTGGTGTATAAGAATGCTTGTAATTTTTGCACATTGATTTTGTATCCTGAGACTTTGCTGAATCTGGGACACATTTAAAGCAGTGTATAGAGGGAAATTTATAGCACTAAATGCCCACAAGAGAAAGCAGGAAAGATCTAAAATTGACACCCTAACATCACAATTAAAAGAACTAGAGAAGCAAGAGCAAACACATTCTAAAGCTAGCAGAAGGCCAGAAATAACTAAGATCAGAGCAGAACTGAAGGAGATTGAGACACAAAAACTCCCCAAAAAATCAATGAATCCCAGAGCTGGTATTTTTTTTTTTTTAAAGATCAACAAAATTGATAGACCACTAGCAAGACTGATAAAGAAGAAAACAGAGAAGAATATACAACTATGTTTAAAACTACCTCTCTAGTTTTGGACGTTAGATTATTAGAAGTAAATGAGGATAATAATAATTCTACATTCACAAGATAGTATAAAAGTTGAATAATACAGCTTATGTGGAACACTTGTGAGAACACCTGGCATATAGTAAGCTTTCAAACCAACATTTGAAAAGTTTAATCTAATTTTTTCTAAATCTGATGGATGAAAATGATGAAAAATTGCTCTTCTATTTGTTTTCCCTAATCAGTAAGTATTTTGAGTATCTCTCCACATGTGTATCTTTTGTTTTGTCCTATGTAGCTTTATATCCTTTACAATTAATCTTTTTTGGTTTGAGGACTTTTATATTCCAATCATAATTTTGGGATATCAAATGCATCAAAACATTTTATCACTACTCTTCTGTTTTGTATTTTTAAAGTAGTACATACAGTAAAGACTTTCAGTGTCTTTACTTAACACTCTTTGGTTCAGCTCTGACTACAGCTGTGGTTGTGGTGGATAGTGTCCCACATTAAGATGTCTTGGGACCTTGTCTAAGGACATGGGGCTTCCTCAGCCAGTATGTAATTATAGCCCAGAAACTAAAAGAGTGATAATGTCTCTAAGGGCAACCCTCAACCAATGGGTGACAGGAGCCAGAAGACAAATGTTCCAGAATCCCTTACTTTCTGTAGGCAATTCAAAGAGGCATTATGTATGCTTCTTAAAGATTCCCAAGTAATTGAGATCCCATTGCTTACAACTGTGGCTTCTGTATGTATTCTTGTATTTACTTTTGCTCTTCCTTATTTTTACCTTTCCAAATAACTTACTCCTGCTTCTTAGGTTCATCTCTTATATAAATTTTCTATCCCCAACTCTCAGGCTCTGCTTTCAAAGGAGTCCATATTAAGACAATTGACACTGGAGTTGGCTCTGGTAAACAAACTGTGAAGATGGGATAGTGGAGTGGGATCATTCATTCATTCATTAGTCAGCAATAATTACCACACTGAATTTGATAAGTGGGTTAATACTATAGGTTGGTGATGGTGGAATGGTGCTCTTGATAAGTGTAGTGGTGATGGATGCAATTTCACAAACTCTTACGTGTAGCTTATTGGGATGAGTTATAAACTAACGTTGAAGAATTGGGTTATGCCTTACCATTAGCAATTGAATGAGATAGAAACAATGACAGTTATGAGACTGCGGATTGGCTGACTTTTGTTAACTGCTTTAGAATTCTGAGGGAATAAAAGAGAATGGTAAACTCCTCTCTTTAAGCAGACCCTGATCTTCTGTAGCCAGAAGGAAGCCTGGATGGAGTTTAATTCTAAGGTGGCAACACTGCAAAGGAGATTGTGTGTCAGTCTCAGTGGGACAATTACATTAAAGTCAGAAAACAGAGAGGAGAATATTCAGAATCTGATGTTGGATAAATGTGCCTGAGAACTTTTAACTCCCAAATAGTACCAGGTTGTACATCCAATCTTTTATTCTGCTTCTCCCCCATTGTAGAGAAGGGAAGCATGCCCTTACTTTACCATACAAAGATATCATCTAAGGCAGATGTCCCATAGTTAATAGTCTCAAGATTCCATCTTTGTGTTCTCTCACTGTGTTCAGCCAATAACTAAAGTCACGGTAGAGCCAAGCCTGAGTGGAAAATTCTCCTGGATGTTCCCAACTCTTGGATGAAATAGTTATTTTATTGACAGTTGCAGGATTTGACTAATATTCATAAGCAGGAAACAGCAGAGCATGTACAGAAGTGGGTCTTAAAAGTATTGAACCAAGTAGGGTGGGGTTCAGAATGTAAGGCTGGAGAAGGGAGAGTTTATTGGCATAGGAATGCTTTCCTTTGCCAGGAAAATTGAAACCCATCTTGTATGCTTCCAACATGGCTACTTGAAGCTTGGGCTTGATGATGGCCTTTAGTGAATGAGTTGGAGATGCAGTAACTGACTTGTGAGTGTATTCAGGATGGCGTTAGAGGAAATAATATTAGAATGGATTTATTATATGAGGACACAAAACCACTTTACTGTGAAAGTCCACAGGACACTTCCTCCGTAAAGCAATAAATAATGGACCTGTGAGGGACACACTAATAATGGTGAGAAGCTCAGTGGTTGCTGTGCTCTGAAGACCAGTGTTGACAGTTGAGTAGATTGTCATGGAAATGGGTTAGCAATGATAGGTTCATGGAAGATCAGAGTCCAGGAAAAGATTCTTAGGCGTTAGAGGTGAATGAGATGGAATTACCATAATGAGTATCAGGGTCAGAGTGACAAACAGGTTGCCTTCACCTACAGGGATCTCTGGATCCCTGCAATGACTGTTAGACCAAGGTATTTATAGGGTGAGAATGATGGCATTTCTTGACTTGAATAACCAAAATATTATACTAAAATAACATAAACTGGAAGGAATACATCTATTTGTTAACGGCACAATGAAAAATTCAGTCTCTCATTCTGTTTCAAAAACAGAACCACTCAGAAGCAATCAATTGAAGGAAAGATCAAGTTCCCTTGAGGAGGATTTTGTAACAACATTACAAGAGTACACATAAATATTTCCTAGTATTTTTCCAGTGAGACCTGTACCAATGAACAAGCTTAAATGTATACCAGGAAAAGCGGGAGTGCTTGGTCTTTTGATGGATTTGGGATACAAAGCTTCAGTTGACACAGGTACTAAGAGATCCAGAAACCTATCTTGTCTTTCACTCCTTCCTTAGAAGAAATAATTAGACTTACTGATAGTAAATCCAAATGAGTTTACAAGCCATTCTGTCCACAGTCCCCAGATGGAATTCAAGGGGTTGACCTTTTCTTCAAACTTAAAAGATTCAAGAGTAGTGGTCTCAATATATTCCTGTTCAAATCACCTATATGGTTTACAAAGAAAAAAACAGATGGATCATAGCATATGTGGGTAAACTACTGTAATGTTAACCAAATTGTATTAGCAATTACTGCTGCTATACCAGATGTGGTATTTTTATTGAATCAAGAAATATAGCTTCTGATACTTGATATGTTATTATTGACCTGGTAAATGTGTTTCCTTCCATCTGTATTGGTGAACAAGATCAAAAACAGTTGTTTTTACAGGAAAGAAAAGAGCCCACTTTCACTTTCTTTCCTCAAAGATCTATTATATCTATGGCATCTGCCACAATATAGCCTTCAGGGTCTTTGATAATTGTGACATTCTACATCCTAATCAGACCTGATGGAAATAAATTGGTCAATAACCTGGATGCTCTTCTAAAACGTACATGTAAGAGAGGATGGGCAATGAATCTTATAAAAATTCAGAGACTTGCCAAATTGGTGACACGTGGGGGAATAATTTGGGGTCTTACTGGAACATCCTCTCAAGGTAAAGAACAAATCGTTGCACCTTGCACCCGTCAACTCTTAGAAAAATGCACAGTGTTTGGTTTAGTGTACTTGAATTGTTTGGATTTTAGAGGCAGTGCATACCATACTTCTAGCTAATGGCTATTTAATTATTTGAAAGATTGCTAATTTTGAGTGAGGTCCAATGACAAAGAGGATTCAGATCTAAGCCATATATAAACTATCCTGCTACTGGAGGGCACAGCAGATGCAATGGTGCTACATGTAGAAAGCCCCAGTAGTAAGCCGAATGCCTTACCATGATACATCAAGCAACCATGAGGTCAGAACTGCCCACTAGAAGAAAGGTCTGTCACCTTATCTACCAAGTCATTATGCCTTTCAGATACATCAGTGACTCACTGCAAGATGAAAATCGTATATTAGCAATTGGGCCAAAACTGCTTCAAAGAACAGGTATATCACTGTTTCACTGATGCCTCCTCAATCCTTATGGAGCATTCCCTTCAAGAAGCTGATGGCATAGGGGATAAATTGGGCCTAGTTCATATGTACACTGGCTCAATATGCTAATGTGAGCCAGATATGGAATATTGATGTTACTGCCTCTCTAAAAGATACTGACTGATGAGAGGAGATCACTTCGTCAGGCAAGACTACGAACAGTATACCTAGTTTTCCCTTTCATATGGATGGAAAAATGGCCTGAAGTAAGACTACATATGATTTCCTGTGCAGCTGTGCATGGCTTGGCTTATTTGTCAAGAACAGGGGTTGGCAAGCTATGTCTTCCAAGCCATATGTGGACTATTGCATACTTTTATATGGCCTGTGAGTTTAAAATGATTTTTACATTTTAAAATATGGGAACATTATTTCAACAGAATAATATTTCAAATTATATATAAATCATAAGAACTTCAAATTTCAGTATTCATAAATACAGATTTGCTAAAATGTAGCCATGCTTATTTACATACTCTTTATGAATGTTTTGTGCTACAAAAACAGAGTTGAATCATTACAAGAGAGACTGCATGGAACAGAAAACCTGAAATATGTACCACAGGTATTTTTACAAAACAAGTTTATGGATTTTTGGACAAGGGCTTGGGAGGAGAAAGACTGGAATATTATAGGTAAGAAGGACTTTAAAAGAGCCATATGGATGGACATTTTGGAATAATAGCAGACGTTCATGTCCCACATCACTGCCCAATAAAAAGCGTCACTGCAGAGGAGGCATTCACAACCAGTAGACAGGATGAATCATCTGACAGAGGTCATTCAGCCTCTGTCCTCAAACTGCTGCTAGCTCTAAAGGCCTATGATATCATGTATCATAGATGAAGATTCTTCATGTGTTCAGTAGCATGGGCCCTCTTTTTCCAAGGATGACACAGCTGTATGCCTGCCTTATCAGCAGCAGAGTCCAACTCTGGGTTCTTGATACAGTACATTGTTGAGCAAATCAGCTATCTACTTAGTGTCAGATGATTATAGAGAACCTTATTTAACATGGTGGGGGGCAGCGATTCATTCTTACTAAAATTAACACCCACTCCAGATATGAATTTGCCTGTTCTACCTACAATAGAGCACCAATCTCAGGTAACATCATTACCTGAAAGTTTAGAGAATGTCAGATTTATTGATGTGGGATCCATCAAAACAGATCCTTAGACATGACAATAGGATTTACTCATCAAGCTGCCAATGTGATAGAACTTTGAAATAGCCTTATTTAAATCATAGGTATGGCTGCTTGGGGATACAAAGGTCTTACAAAGCCTTACTGCTGTTCTTCAGGAGGCATTATATAGTTGATCAAACTTCTACTGTATGAGGCTATATCTTCAACAGTCAGAGTACGTAGATTTAAGGAGCAAGGGGAGGAAGTAAGATTAATCCTTCCCATTGTAACTTCAAGGGCGCACTCTAGGAATTAGTCCTCTTTGTTCACACAACTGTAGGCTCTGTGAATTCGAGCTTCAGCTTCCCAAGCCTGTATTAGGGATATGATAAGGATTTGACATAATTCCCTTTGTCAGGGCCTGGAGGAACCCTAGGGTATAAGCCTAAGAATTCTAGAATTCATGGTAAAGGAAGAGAAAATGATGACTTTGTACTCAGTGTAACTCTGGTTACTGTAGCTTATTACACTAAACTGTTTGAATCAGCCTTTTTTTTTTTTTTTTTTTTTTTTAAGACAGGGTCTCTCTCTGTCACCCAGGCTGGAGTGCTGTGGTGCGACTTCGGCTCACTGCAAGCTCCAGCCACCACGCCTGGGTAATTTTTTTTATTTTTTATTTTTTTGGTAGAGATGGGGTTTCACCGTGTTGGCCAGGATGGTCTCGGTCTTCTGACCTCATGATCCGCCCGCCTCGACCTCCCAAACTGCTGGGATTACAGGCGTGAGCCACCACGCATGGCCTGAATCAGCCTCTTTTAAAAGACTGTTGCTGGTCACCAATTTGACAATTTAGTGACAGAGTGGTTTTAATGTAAGACATTAGTGGAGAAGAGTGGTGCAAAAGGTGGACTGTAGTCAATGCTTCATTGTGTGGAGTCACCGTCCCATTGGACCACGTTCAATTTCAGCCACTGAGTGCCAAGACCTCTGTGCAAGCTCAGACGTACATTGACATAGTATCACCTTCAGTACAAGCCGTGCTTTTCTCTGCCCTCTTCTGAAGTCCTGAGAACTCACTCAGTCATTGTGCAAGTGAAGCCCAGAAATGTGGAGAACTTAGAACTCCGAGGGTGACCCTCAACCGAGGTAGCGCAGGAAACAGGACATAAATGCCCTGTTTCCTCTTTTCATGAGAAATTCAGGGAAGCAATTGAGATATCCCATTGTCTACAACATCAGACTCAAAAAATTCAATAGCCTTATATTTATTTTCCTCATTTCCTTTCTCCCTCTTCCTCATCCCTGTTCTCCGTGATCACTTCCAAAATAAATCACTTGTACCAAAATCCAGTGTAAGTTACATGTGCATGAGAGTTATCTCAGGCTTTCCTTCCAAGTAATTCAAACTGAGACAGTTTCATTTGAAACACTGAAGTTACAGAATTTTTGTGTGCTTAGAGCTATTATTCTTTCCCTTCATGGTTTCTGTGTGTTATTTTTGCTTATACAGGCCTAACTTACTTTATGAAAATATTTGCCTATATATCCTTTTAATGTTTTTATAGTTTATTGTCTGATCATTGCTCATTTACTTTTGTGGACTTTATGAGGTATGAATTTAGCTTTATTTGTTAATAAATGCAGAGTCAACTATCTATCAACATTTTTTTTTTACACAGTTCCTTCCTCTTACGAACTGAGTTTGAATGTCACTTGTATCACACAGACAATTTCCACTTAAAGTTTTTTATGACTTATTGGTCTATATTTATATTACTGTGTTTACATCACAGTACTTAGTTACAGGAAATATTGATATCTGAGAGGGCAAGTTCTGCCTTCAGTTTTTTATTTATCTATTTTTTCACAATTGCTTTGACTATTTTTGTACACATTTTGTTCAATAAAACTTGAAAATCAGCTTTTCAAATTTTATTCAAAAATCCCTTTGGGGTCTTTGATTGAGAGACTGTTGAATGTATAGATTGATTTGTGGATACATAACATCTTTTTTAAACTTTCCCATTTGGGAATTAATCTATTGAGGGTTTCTTTTTGACCCCTAGTAAAGTTTACTCACTTATTTTCTCACTTTGCCTACTTAAATTTCTTATAAAATTTTATATACATATTATACAAATTCATATAAATCTTATATATCTTATAAGACTCTTACAAGAAATATAAGTAGGTAAAGTAAGAAAATAAGTGAGTAAAAAATCTTATTTTATTAAACTCATTTTATTAAATAATAAGACATAAAATATTTCTATAGATTTATGAAACAGATAAGATTTATATCTTTACAAGATATATAAGATTTATGTCACAAGAAATATAAGAAAGATATATAAGAAAGGTATATTATAAGATTTATATCTCGCAAGGTATATTAAAAGATATATCTTATAAGATATCTATTCTTGTGTATTTTATGTTTTTGTTTTTATAGTTTATTGTTTGTGAATGGGATCTTTTGTTTTGTTACAGTCCCTGCTTGTTGGGAGTGTGTAGGAAGTGTGTTACATAAAAGAACTATTGGTTTCATAAGTTAATATTGCATTCAGGCCAACTTAGGAAACTCTCTTTGTTTTATTGTATTTTTTGTTCGTAGAGTTAGATTTTTTAGGAATATAATTATGTCATCTGTAAACAATGAAAATTACTTTTTTCTTTCTTTCTTTCTTTTTTTACACATGGAGGAGTGTAGACAATGTGCTTAACTGGTCATCTTTCTCATTAAGTTTTTTAAACATTTTCATATATGGACCAAGCAAATTTTGAGTCCAGATGGAGATAACCCTTGTGTTCAGAAAGACTGAAAACCGTGGCTAATGTATAGGCATAAAAATCTCAAATCAGAAAATCAAATCGAGGAAGAGCCAGGAGTCAGAAAGTCAGAATCAGGTCCCATGATACTTATCAAGAACCAGCTAAGGTCAACATCAAGGAACAGAAAATTTAAGCTAAGATTCAAGAATGCTGAAGACACTCTTTTTCTATGAAAAGAGTTTTCAGTTTGAAAGGTGGATGTAAGATGGTCAGAGATTGAATGTGTCATTTGGAAACTGAGGTATGCGAGACTCATGACAACGGAACCTTACAAGGGAAAGGAGGGCAAAAGTCCGACTGTAGATTCCAGACTACTCCTTACTTTTATGGGATTTTTTGCTAATTAAATTCAATTTTTATTTTATGTTCCGGGATACATGTGCAGGACGTACAGGTTTGTTGCATAGGTAAACATGTGCCATGGTGGTTTGCTGCACCTATCAACTCGTCACCTAGGTATTAAGCCCAACATGCATTAGCTATTTATCCTGATGCTCTCCCTCCCCTTGCTACACCCTCCCCTCACTTCAACAGGCCCCAGTGTGTGTTGTTTCCCTCCCTTTGCCCATGTGTTCTCATTGTTCAACTCCCACTTATAAGTGAGAACATGCGGTGTTTGGTTTTCTGTTCCTGCTTTAGTTTGTTGAAGATAGTGGCTTCCAGCTCCATCTATGTCTTTGCAAGTCATTCTATGGGCTATAAGAAAATTGTGTATGAAAGTTTTTGTTTTAACCTTTCCCCGCTGCGAAGAGTTTGCACAGAAAGCCTACCTAGCATTGCTGTTGAAGGGCTACGACTTGAATATATAACTGGCTATTGATAATAAGTAAAGTAGAAACTCTCTAAATTAACTTCTTATCACTGCAAATTATCATTTTGAGTAAAAATATTGAATAATTCTTAATTGCACTCATACAAAGATGTGGATTCTTTTTGAGAAGTGGAGTAATATAACTATTAATGGCCTTCCCTATTTCTCTAATATCAGGTGATGTCTATCAGCTCTCAGATCTAAATGTAACTTAAGAGCCTGTGACTCTATATACTAGCTTAATAAGTATTTAGAATAGTCCTATTACTATATATTAAGAATATAATTAAGAAGATACTATTTTATATCAACAATCCTCATATTTTATGTATATTTATTGTAGGCATAGAGATAGGCAGAGATAGGCCATATTAATTGGTGAAAAGAAGAAAAAAATCCCTACACATGAATAGAATAAGAGAAATAAAGTATTGTCAGTCATCCCAACATAAATGAGTACACATAAAAGTGTGAAATAATGAGTATATTTTCTGACATGGCAGTGTAGTTAGAGATTCTGGGAAAAAAAGTGTTATCAGCCCCCTTAAATTTGAAACTAGAGACTAGCTTCAGTCACTCTTGACAGAAAAATAAACGTATTGGATAAAGTCAGCTGCGAAGAAAATTTTAAAGCAAGAATCAATGAATAAAGAGAATAATCAATGAAAAACTATTGTATTGAGCAGGTGGTTCACTAGTCTGTAATAATTGGAGTGAGAATAATAAAGATGTTTGTATTCAGTATTGAAAAGAATACAGTCATAATGGAAATAGAGAATAATGAGAAACATATTAAAGATAAAGCTTTATGCTTTATTTTATTAGAAAAATGAGTTGTAAATGAAATATTAATAAAACATCAAAGGAATATGAATGAAAAATATTGATACTGTAGAATGGTAAAATTATAAGTTTAACTTAATGAGAATTAAATTCTAGGGAAAAGTTTTTGACATTCACACACTAAACACAGATTCATCATCATTCACTGTAGTATGATAATCACCATGAACAATTATGATTTATCTATTACTTCAAATTTTGAGGAACATGGTCTTATTGATATATCAAGTATGTTTTGAAGATCCATATGTGATTGTTACCTGTAAAAAATAAATAAATAAATTAGGGTCAATTGTAACAGATTAGTGAAATTCTAACACTGACCATTAATACACTTGTTTTTTGCCTATTCAAGACAGTCTGTAGACCCCATACTTGTGAGTAGAGAAGAATTCATTATTTTATGAGGAACCATTAAAATATTTAGCTTTAACATTAGATCCAGGGCTAAAATTCATGAATGATTTGCAAGGTTAGGAGTAGTAACAAAGATTCAAATTTCTTTTCAAAAGATGGAATTGAAATGATCAACACTTACAGATAATTAGCTTTTATACAACCCAGTAATTGCCAGAACTCTCACGTATGGGAAATAACTGTTTCCAATTCTGAAAAAGTGACATATACATAATTGTTCATTCATTGCAACTCACTTTAAGAATTTGCCTACAGAAAAGACGGTAAAGAGTTCTTTCTCTCTGTCAAATGTATTATATAGTTAGGGTGGCTTGGTCATAATCAGTGTAAAAACAATGTCTTTTTTTCTGTTTTGTTTTTAGTTTTGCTTTTATCAAAGTTCCATTAGCACTAGAAAGGATGCTTTTGTACAGAACTTTCTACAGATTGAGGTTAAAACCGTGGGATGAAGCTGCCAGGACTTTACTAAACAGAATGATTTCAAGTTTTCTCTGGACCACTTGGCTACTACCAGTGAAAGAATGAAAGGGTACTCTGTCCAGGACTGGGCAGTGTGGAATTTCAAGAGGTAAACTACATTCTTCTCTCGGCTAATGTCTTCACAGTTACTATCTGTTTTGTAGACAAATTGTTAACTGTCACAAACAGGTACCCAGTACTTAGAAATATGTGAGGTATCTCATGTCAACAACAAAAGTGGTGGGAAAATGCTAAGCACGTAATTAAAGATGGCAAATCATCACAATGATGTTACCAAGCTCTTCTGAATATTTTAGCAACATTTTACAGAAACTCTCTGTGATAGTGAAAATGCAATGCTTTCCTCTTTGGTTATATGAAAATAGCTACTAAATAAAAGCATTATAAGTCAATGGCAGAAACAAAATGAGAAATAAGCCATTCATTCATATACTCTATAAGCAGAAAATGATAATGAAAAATAGTCTATTCATCCATAACTCTAGAGTTACATTCCTAAGAAACTACATGTTATCAAAAGTTGTGATATATAATTTTTAATGAGAAAAATAATTAGTAGCTAAAGACTTTCAGATTTGAAAGACAACTGTATTGCTTTCAATAATTAAGTCAGTCAGGGGTCTCCAACCCCGAGGCCGCGGACCGGTACCAGTCCATTGCCGGTTAGGAACCAGGCTACACAGAAGGAGGTGAGCGGCTGGCGAGTGAGCATTACCACCTGAGCCTGGCCTCCTGTCAGATCAGCAGTGGCATTAGATTTTCATAAGAGTTGGAACCCTCTTGTGAACTGCACATACGAGGGGTCTAGGTTGTGGGCACCTTAGGAGAATTGAACTAATGCCTGATGATCTGAAGTGGAATAATTTCATCCCCAAACCAACCCCAGTGCTCACCACCCCCCACCCCCAGATCCGTCCATGGAAAAATTGTCTTTCAGGAAACCAGTCCCTGGTGCCAAAAATGTTGGGGACCTCTGAAGTAAGGTATATTTTGTGGCGCTAGGTATATTCTGTTATCACAAGTTATAAATAACATACTAGTTGATCAATATTGATCAAAAAAGTGACTTAAACTATGCTAAGAAAATCCTGTTAAGAAACTTTAATGGGGTCTTTGCTCAAAAGTAATAGGCTTTTCATCTCATACCATTTAAGATGGCTTTCATCAGAAAACAAAAAGGTAAGTATTAGGGCATGGGGAAGCTGGAACCCTCGTATACTGCTGGTGAGAACATAAAATGGTGGAACCACTTGTGAAATATAGTAAGGTGGTTCCTCAAAAAATTGAACATAGAATTACCATATGATGTGGCAATTCCATTTCTGTGTATATATCCAAAAGAATTCAAAGCAGGGACTCAAAGAGATATTGTATACCCACGTTCACAGCAGCATCATTTATGGTAGACAAAAGTTGGAAATAACCCAAATGTTCATCAATGGATAAGGATAAGCAAAATGAATGTATATATGAAATGGCATATTATTCAGCCTTAAAAGGAAGAAATTTTTACACATTGTACATCATGTATAAGTCTTGAACACATTATCCTAAGTAAAAGAAGCCAGTTATAAAAGGATAAATACAGTATGATTCCACTTATGTGAGATACCTAGAGTAGTCAATGTAATAGTGACAGTAGGTACAACGGTAATTTCCAGGGGCTGAGAGAGGGGTGAGTGGGGAGCTGTTGTTTAATGAGTAAAGGGTTTCAATTTTGCAAGGTGAGGGTTTGGAAGATGGATTGTAATGATGGTAGCACAACAATGTGAAGGTACTTAATGTCACTGAACTGTATGCCTAAAAATGATTGGGATGGTAAGTAGTATGGTAAGTGTATTTTTATCACAATTAAAATTATTTTTAATGTAATGGGCTTTTACAATTACCCCATCACATGCATAAACACACCATTACATACATACATTTTTACTACGATTAAAGCACAAAGATATGATATCTTTTAATAAAACAAAAAATCAAAGTGCAGCAGAATTCACACTCACAAAGGCAGACAAAAACCATGAATATACAGTTTGATTACTCAGACTCTGAAAGTGGTTGTGTGTGACTAAGCTGGACTTTTCTCCTGTTGTTTCATTTACGTTCTCAATTATCAGGTAATGACTAATATTGGTCTCTGTAAGTTCTATTTCAGAATTAATCTCTTTTGTTAAGGTCAATTTGTGTTAAAAAGACACTACAGGAGAAATATTTGGGTGTGGTGGTGTGGTAAGTTTTGTATTTGGGTTTATGTTTCAGTGAAAATTAAAGTGTTATATAAAAATATTTTAGTTTGGGGAGGGTCAGTCTGTAACCAAATATTCCACTCTAATTAGTCCCAACATTTGCTTTCATGTATATGATCACATTGGGGCCCAGCGGTTACCTGAAGTGGTAGTATTTTTCTCTTATATATTAGAGGGCATGTTGGCTATTGCTAAGTTGACATACTCTAAAAATTAAAATGCTAACATTCTGCATCTACTTTTGTATTCATGCAGAATTATTTCTACCAGTTATTTAAAATCCTTATTTTTTGAACTAATTTACAATTGGCAGCAATTTTTGTAGACGAAGGCTTGATTTTTAAGTTATTCGGTCAATTCAGATTTTGATTTGATACCACAAAAATAGCATGGTATAACAGAGTAATTGTAATGGACTAAGAAAAAAAGAAGAGAAACAAATTTGATCTAAGACTAAGGCATTTGAGCCAGAGGAAGTCTAAGGAGCTCTATGAAGTTTTTACATTAGTTTGAATGATGAAGAACCATGAAAGAATAACTAGGCCAGGCGCGGTGACTCAAGCCTGTAATCCCAGCACTTTGGGAGGCCAAGACGTGCGGATCACGAGGTCAGGAGATCGAGACCATCCTGGCTAACACGGTGAAACCCCGTCTCTACTAAAAAAAATACAAAAAACTAGCCGGGCGAGGTGGCGGGTGCCTGTAGTCCCAGGTACTCGGGAGGCTGAGGCAGGAGAATGGCGTGAACTCGGGAGGCGGAGCTTGCAGCGAGCTGAGATCCGGCCACTGCACTCCAGCCTGGGCGACAGAGCGAGACTCCGTCTCAAAAAAGAAAAAAGAAAAAAAAAAAAAGAAAGAATAACTAGAGAATTATTAGTTATGCTGAACTGAAAAGACCTGTGCTTTAGTATTTAGTTGTGTGTTTGGATTTTAAATTCTGTCTTTTTTGGGTACCAATTTGTATAATGATTATTGGTAAATGTACCATTAGTTATATTCCCAATGAGAAATTTTTGAAAATGTCTTTTAATTTTTTTTTTGAAATGTATTTTTGTGCGCATTCTCATATTGGCCCATGATGATATTGGGTTAACATATAAAAACTTTTTATTTAGTTTCAGCAAAACAATCTTATCCAAAATGTTAAACTAGTACTATTAATTTGAATTGTGTTTGATAAATAATTTTGTGTTTGACTTTTGCATTTTTCTATGGGCTATGAACACCAAAAATTTATTTCTGATTTTATGTTTATACTTATTCAGGAAATACTATATATATAATAAAAATAAATACTGGCAACCTGCTAGAACTTTTACTTTTAAAGGATGCATGCGTTTGTACAAGAACTAGCATACAATGGAATAGTCTAATGTTTAAAGCTTAATGTTAAGAAATTCTATTTTCATGTCTTTTGTAATTCTGTAATTAAAGTTATTTTGTTGGGGGAGCCACAGCAAACTGATTTATCTAGAGTTACACTGTATGATGTTTAGAAGAAAGACTGAGGAAGTGATAAAAATATAAAAATAAATATGCAATTACCGACATGGAAAACACCACTAGGATTTCAGTCAATCACTATATGATTAAAATATTTACCTATGATAAAAGAAACAAGGTATTTGATAAAGTACTGATTTGCATTAAGAAGTGATGTACTGCTAAGATAATCAATACTACAATCATTTTACTATTTTGCATTTAAGTTGTTTGGAAAAAGGTTTCTCACAATCTATTAGCCATTTAAAAAGCCTTGGAATGGGCTTAAATATTTTGAACAGATCTAGATTGTGAAATAAGTCTTCAGTTTTTAGAGCCAAAAATAAAAGATTGAGGGTAAAGGGTAAAGGACAATATGGTTTAGACTTTAAATGGAAAGAGAACAGAGACAAAGAGAAAATGATCTGGCATTATATGCTCACATCGATGGCAGTAATTAGGCTTTGCAGTATCATTAGATATGATAACAATCATTTGTAGCCTTTTATAGTGTTTCACATGCTAAGCATACAGAACCACATGGTAGCAGGACCCTTAATATTTTTCACTGTTATTTTTTTCTAAGGGAATAATGGTATTCAATTGTCATGAATTGGGGAGATACACAACACAAATTTGGATTCTTATCGCCCATGGAGAAAAGATGGAATGTTTTATGCCTTTTAACCATCTGCAAAATGTATGGCAGTAGTAAAATGCTAACAAGATCTTGAGGTGAGTATTTTGAAGGGTGTAGCATTTAAATGTATAAAAGTCAGTTTGGCATTACATTAAACATTGAGTTAATGTTCCTACCACCTAACGACTGAACTATGACATATTATACTATATTGTTAAACTTAACCAACAATATTCCAGGTTTCAATTTTGAGAAATCAGTAATTCATCAGTTCAAAATTTTGAATGGTGTGGTTTGTGTAGAGGAAAACTCCTAAATGAATACTTTGAAAATTCTCTACAGTAGAAAATGAGAAATGTCTTAAATAAACACTATATTTAAGACAATATAATGGTCAGCCTTAACAGATAATCATGTTTGGTTTTTTCTCTGGAACATTCAAATTAAAGTGAAGATCTAATTTTTATTTAGTTTTCAGGTACTATTAGAAAGTATAAGAATTAAATTAGAATTATTGCTTGAGTTAGAGCTCTGCGTCTTTATATGTTCAAGCTAATCATAGTGAATAAGCAATTCCTATTTCAAATTTGATTTCCAAATGTAAATATTCAATATAGTCAGATTCCTTAGCATAGCTCTATGAATTTTTGCAAGCTTACCAGATACCAGTTTTTGCGCAATTACTTTAGTTGATTCAATAATCTCGAAGGATATGGAACAGAATGCAGAGTGTTGCACATTTCCTAGAATTTGAATAGATTGAAAAAACTATAAAAGGTGATGTAGCTAATTTTGTCTTTCTTAAGATAAAGATAGAGTGCAAACTACCTTGGGTTATGCTTAGGTCAGATTTTTGTTCATCCCATACAACAGTTTTTGTTTTCTGGCTATACTTCTAATTCAGTTCATCTTTTTTTTTTTTTTTTTTTGATATTTAAGCCAGAAAGCTAGTGTAAAGGTAGAAGATATGCTCTTCTATTACCTGGTTCTTTTAATGATAATATGAATACTACTTTTAGCCACATTTCAAGGTTTTTCTCTACTGATACTGATAATGTCTCTAAAAACTTGTAATTAAGTGCCACAAAAATTTCCTCTTCCCACTTGCTAACTGAGCTGACAATTAGTCTCCTCTTTCCAAATAAAACTTTAACTTTACAGAAGTTAATCAGAAATAGGTCTAGTACATCCGTTAGAGGCATCTAAATTCAAAATGTAATCTGAAGAGCAGCATGAGTACTTGCTAAAGAAAGAGATGAACTGAAAATGTAGAACACAAAACTAGAAATATGCTTGCTTATATCCATCTGATTGGGACTTCCAGAATTTGGAAAATAAAATCTTTACTCCTCGAATGGCTTTCACTTTGCTTAACAGGCACATTTCATTCCCACTTCTGATGCCTTCTGATCTGATGCATTTTAGTTAATTCTTGATATCTCAGAGACTAAGCATATATATTGAATATCCATATATTCTCTTGTCTTGTTTCCAATTCAACTTTTTAATATATACGAATTAAATTATAATTGGTTAGGGGGTAAGCAACGTAGTACTGGGGTTGCTGAGAGTAATCTAGATTCCAGTGATGGCTATCCTAATGGAGAGATTAAGTGGAGATATTTGTGGGGAGAGTAAGCAAGATTTGGAGACCTTGATTTGATGTAGGAGGCAAGGTGAGTGACACTGAGTGTCCAGTGCTGTGGAGGAGCTTTGATAAGATTAGTGAGAAGGAAGACACAGAAGGAGAAGCAGAGAGAGAGGGAGAGGTAATGGGAGCGAGGGAATGAGTTCAAATTCAGCCTATTGGGTTTGAGGTGCCTCCACTATATTCAAGTGAAGGTTTCACAACCAATATAATATATAGGCTTGGAATTTAGAAAAGGGGTCCTAGCCAGAGAAATAGATTTGTTATTGATGAGTACAGCAGGGAAGTGAATTTCCAAATATGGGAGAAATTGACGAGATACGGTGTGTATTTTGGGGAAAAATATCTGAAAGAACATCACCATTAAAAGAATGCAGAGAGGAAAAAGAGTATTAAAAAGGAACCAAAATCTCACAGATCACCACTAAAGAACTTATTCATGTAACTAAATACCACCTGTTTCCCAAAAACCTATGGAAATACAATTTTTTAAAAGTGTTTTCAAGTTAAAAAAAAAAAAAAAAAGGAACTGAGGAAAAATGACCTTAGAGGTAGGCTGCCCACTAACTTCAGGGGAACACTGTCTAAACTGAAAGCCCTTTAGATTGCCTCACATATATTGCTGGATGTATTTTCTGGAAAATGTTTCCTGTTCACTCTTTGCTCAAGTGTAATAAACTCTTTTTTGTTGTTTCCTTCCTATGCCATGTACTTTCATTCCTCTGGAGGCTTGCCTAGGATGCTTTTCTTTCTTCTTTCTACTAGCAAAATCTGGATTAAGTATGTTGCTTTCACTATGAAGCTCATTGTGGTACATGGTATGAAAAATGAATATTTTAATATTCAACTTTAAATATTTTAAATACTTGAAAACAAATTTTTTCAGAACATCTGAAAATAACCAAGTTATAATATCTCCTTCATTTTCAGTTCTTTGTTTTAATTGTGAATTCTTGATAGCCTGTAAACTCTCTTAGGATCAAGACTTTTGCAGTATCCTCAATTGCAAAATACAATCACATGTATCTCATGGGTTTGTTAGGACTAACAAAAAAGGATGGGATGTGTAAGGGCTTAGTGCAGTCTTAATATGTACCAGGGGCTCAAATATAGTAGTTAATAGTGATGATGGTGATCTTATCTTTGTAATCTCAGGATTTCAAAACTTCTTAATAGATTTATGAATTTAAATAGAGAAAAGTACAAATATAATCGGTATATGGGATCAATTATTGTAATCCATTCATTATCAGAAAGCAAAAGAATATCTATTTTATCTGGATACTTGAAGCATAAGCATTTTTAAATGCTTTTAGCTACCCAGTTGAGGATTTATAATTTTTTTCCACTGACTTTTTAAAGTTGGTTAGAGTTTTTATTTTTCAGGTTATTACATCAATAAACTCCAGGCATAGGATTAAAATGATTGATACTGAAAAACATAGAGGTGTAGATATAGCTGCAACTCAAAAAGTAAGTATTTCTATCTTAAATTGTTCTCTGAGTGAAAAAGAAAACAGATATTTCTATAATACTATTTCCCTTCCAACCTGGCAGCTTGTATTGTTTGTATATCTTCCTACATTAAATACATATTCGATAAAAGTGAAAAAATGAGAGAAAAAGAAAACTAGTTTAGAAGGCTCCATCGTAATTCAAGTGTGCTTGTTTTAATTCTATGTAATAGACTGTATTTCTGTAATGTTTCTTAATTATGTATTTTTCTACATTGTTATTAGTGAGGTTTCTCACCATTACTCAGGCTGTAAGAGTTAGCATACATAGTCACAGGGGATTGATTCTTCCTTAGGTTCTTTATTATAAGATGGTGTGCTTGCAGTGCTGATTATTTAAATTGAAAAATTATATTTCCCAACATGCAAGGCAATTTTGCAACAACAAAAACAACAACAAAAAACTCCTTTTAAAAAAATTCCACCAATTTAGATTCCAAGTGTATCTTGAAAAAAGTCTGTTAGACCAAATTTTCATTGCATATGAGAGCTGGTGAACCTGCCTCTGTACTGGGATGTTAAAATTAGAAAAAAATTAAAGCCAGTTTGTCTTGATAGTTTTGAAGGGATAAATCTGATAAAAGCCTTTTAGCAAAGAAGAATGTTCTTTAATAAAGAGCACTTAGCTTCCATAGTTTTATAATTACTGGTAGAAATTAGGAGGAAAGAAAGTATACTGCTCAGAATTTGTTATGGCTCTGTGGTCCCCAGATTCTCCTGGAAGAGGTTACTTATGAAAACTCATATTTGCGCCAGCGAGTCTACTATTATAACATCTGAACACAAGTCTCAGGCACTCTGTTGTTAACTAAACTGAAAGTGCCATTGTGATTCCAGCTGTAATCACTGGAATATGGAGCAAAATTAACTGCAGCTGATCCAAGATGAGCTCTAAGAAAAAGCAATTTATGGAAAATAAGAGACCCGTGTAGTTATGTGTGTGATGCATATTCTCACATACAATGAAGGAGGCTATCCCTAGTCCCATCTATAGAAAATCAAATAAGGTTCTGAAATCTGGCTCTATCAGCCGTGTTCCCATGCAGCATAAGTCAACCAGTTAGCCTTAGAAACAGGTTTGCTAGATAGTTTAATGCTTTACTTTTTTATTAACACCAAAGAATATATATTATTCCAAAAAAGAGGATAGGGAGAAGGGTTCTTACCTATTATGCTGATGGGCTTTTTATACCTGTGAATAAGTTTTGCCTAACAAACACTTATCATATATTTAGCAAATATATCACATCCTGCTATTCATTTATGTGGTATTTTAATGCCACTCTCTTTCCCCACTTCACACACACATACACAAATGTAGAATAGCATGCACACAGAGTAACAATAACTTTTAAGCTTAAAAATATATGTTGGGAATGGTAGCTGTCTTAGTCTATTAAGGCTGCCATAACAAAATGCCATAGACTGGGTATTTTATAAACACCAGAAATTTATTTCTTGCTTTTTTGACATAGGGAAATCCAATATTAAGGTGCCAGCAGACTCAATGTCTGGTGAGGACCCATTTTCTGGTTCATAGATGGCTCCCTCATGCTGCATTTCACATGGTGGAGGAGGTAGAGAAACTCTGTGAGGCCTCTTTTATAAGGGCATTCATTACATTCATGAGAGCTCTATCCACTTATGACTTCATCGCCTCCCAAAGTTTCCACCTCTTAATACCATTACCCTGGTAATTAGGTTTCAGTGTATAAATTTTGGAGGATGCAAACTTTCAGACCATAGTATTAGGGGAATGGTACACCCAGGGGATCATAAGTATTTCTAGCCTGGAATTTCTTAAAAATCTTGACATTTTTTTCAGAAGCAGCACAGATAAGAGGATGTGATTATAACATAGAAGGGCACTCGTTGTGAATAGCAAGCATAACTATTATCAAATTATTTTAAAAGCAGAGGCAGGTTTGAGACTTTCTTTGTGACCTTTCCATAGTCTGTGGGATTCTCTCGAATTCTTCTTAGAACTCAGTTGAGATTTAGCCACTTGGCCCGAGTGCCTCTGTCCTCTGATGAATGAATCATGAACTGGTGACAATATAAAAACATACTGAAAAACTCTGTAGAGTGGAAAGTTTCTTCCACTATTTGATCTGTTAAAAAAAAAATCAAGTAGGACTATATGTCTTCCTGTTTAAAACCCTTCTTTGGCTTCACTGTGCTTTTTAAATAAACTCCAAACTCTACTAAATCCTGCAAAGACATACTCTTGCCCTGGTCACCAACCTCATCTACTGTAGTTTCCCTCCTTCCATATTATCCTTTAGATGCAAAGCTCTTGTATTCGTCAGCCCTGGTTGCCACAGTCAAATACCATAGGTTAAACAACAGAAATTTATTTTCGCATAGTTCAGAAGGCTGGAAGTCTGAGGGCAGGCTGCCATCATCTAGTGATGGCTCTCTTCCTAGCTTGCAGGTGTCTAACTTCTGGCTGTATCTTCACACAGTGGAGAGAGAGAAAAAGAGGGAGAGAAAGAAAAAGAGAGAGAGAGAAATCTCTCTTTCCTCTACTTCTAAGGCCAATGTCCTAATGGATTAGGGCCCTACCTTTTTGACTTCATTTAATTTTAATTACCTCCTAAACATCCTATCTGCAGATACTGTCACATTCAGAGTCAAGGTTTCAACATATGCATTTTGGAGAGGCACAATTCAGCCCATAGCATTCCATCCCTGGCCCTCCAAAATTCATGCTCTTATTGCATGCAAAGTGCATTCATTTCATCCCAATATTCCCCAAAGCCTTAACTTATTTCAGCATCAGCTCTAAAGTCTGAAGTCTAAAGACCTAAGTCTCATCTAAATGTCATCTAAATCAGATATGGGTAAGCCTAGAAGTACAATTCTTCCTGAGGCAAAATTCCTCTCCAGCTGCAAACTTGTGGAACCAGACAAAGTTTATGTTACCAAAACACCATGGTGAGACAGGCATAAGATAGACATTACCATTCCAAATTGGAGAAATCAGAAGGGAGAAAGAGGTGTCAAGTGCCAAGGAAATTCAAAACCTTACATGGCTAATTCCACTTGATTTATCTTCAAGCTTGAAAATAATTTTTTGTGGTTCAGTTCTCTACCTGCCAGGTCCCCTGGGATGACGGTGCTATCCTCGTTGCTCTGTAGTTTGTAGCACCTTTATTCCACTACTAGGCCCCACCCATGAGACGCTGATCAGGATCATACTGGCCTTCCAAAACCAGAGAGCTTGTCCTGCTTTTTGAAATCAAAGAGGAAATAGCTTTGCTCCCTGAATCTGCCGGGGAGTGGCAGCTCTGAAGATCTTTGTATGAATCACCTTTAGAATCATTCTTCCCTTTCCTTGAATAGCGGTACACATTTGCTGCCAAATAGCTTCGTGGTCTGGTCCTGTTAAATTCAAGTTGTCTGACAGACTTTCTTCATTGTGTCCCCTTTTCTCTGTCCCCTTTAGTTCAAATTACAACTGTTATAATCTCATCTATATTCCTGGCTTCTACTCAGGTGGTTGATTAAGTCTATGAGTTGCACCCATGATATTTTTTGTCAAATGATTATTCCACCACATCCTTAATGTCCTCTTAAAGCAAGCTTTCTAATTTTTTGCAATATGGACAATGTGGAAATTCCTTCAGATATTCAAATTCTGGTTCATTTTTGCTAAACAATAAATTCTTCAATTCATCTCAATCCTTTTGCATCTACTATAAGCAATTGAAGGGAGCCCAACCACTCCTTCAACCCTTTGTTTAGAAATTTCCTCAGCTAAATTTCCAATTTCACTGTTTACAAATTCTATGCTCCCCAAAACACTAAAGCACGGTTCAACCAAACACTAGAATGCAGTTCTTTCCCACTTTATAACAAGGATCACTTTTCCTCCAGTTTCCAATAACATGTTTTTCATTTCTTAGACTTCACCAGAATCTCCCTACTGTTCATATTTTTAGCATGACCTTCAAAATCCATCCAGCCTCTCTCTGTTGCCCAGTTCTAAAGCTACTTCCACACACTGAGGTATTTGTTACAACATCATAATTGGAATTTGTTTCCTATTTGCTTCACTTCAGTTTTCTCTTTCCTCTATTAGGAAAACAGAAACTTTATTTCATTTACCGTTTTATGGTTGGAATAGTGCTTGATAGGCAATTGGTTCAATAAATTTTTATTAAATGTGTTGACAAATGATTTTGCCTTTCAGTTATGTTTGAGTAACCTTTCAGTAGAATCTGTGGGTTCCTTGTCTGCATATGCTAATGGTATATCTTTGAGGATGAGTCATCTTTGAGAGAAAGTGAAAATATGTAACAGACACTAGAGAGTAGACTCCTTCAGATTGGTGTTAGCCATACCACGGTGGGGCGCCCCTACCTATAGTTAGCCTTCCTTTTTAAGTATGCAATTGGATCAATAAAAGTAAGTTTGCAGCTCAAGATAATTAGAACACTTGCTGCCTGAAGTACTTAACTTAGTAATAGGAGAGAGTCTACTGGAATTCAGACATAGGGACAATGGTTATTCATCTTTTTAAACATTTTGTTAATTGACATAGTAATTTTATAATTTACCATGTAGAACATGTTTTGAAGTATGTATACGTTGTGGAACAGCAAAATAAAGAGAATTTACTATGCGTTTCCTCACATACTTACTTTTTTGGTGATAATCCTGAAGATCTACTTTCTTAACAATTTTTAAGGATACAATACATTGTTATTAACTGTAGTTATCATCTTGTACAACAGATGTCTTAGAATTATTCTTTATATCTAACTGAAATTTTGTATTATTTGACTGACACCTTCTAGCCCCTGGTAACCACCATTCTTCTTCTTTTTTTTTTTCCTTTCTTTTGAGATGGAGTCTTGCTCTGTTGCCCAGGCTGGAATGCAGTGGTGTGATCTTGGCTCACTGCAACCTCCCCCTCCAGGGTTCAAGCGATTCTCCTGCCTCAGTCTCCCGAGTATCTGGGACTACAGCTGCGTGCCATCATGCCCAGCTAATTTTTTATATTTTTAGTAGAGACAAGGTTTCACCATACTGACCAGGCTAGTCTTGAACTCCTGACCTCATGATGCGCCTGCCTCAGCCTCCCAAAGTGCTGAGATTATAGGCGTGAGCCACCCCGCCCGGCCTGCTGCACTTGTTTTAATGTGCTGACTTTTTATCTTCGTTTTCACTGTTTGGTCACAAGGTGGCTGACACAGCTCCTGGGATTACATGCACATTTTAAGTGAGGAAGAAAGAGATGGTGTCAACAATTTTCTTCTTATATCTCTCCTTCAGGTAAATGAGGATGAAAAGGTTTTCTCCAAAAACCTCACCAAAAACAGATTCTCACTTATGTTTCACAGACCGGGCTGGGTCATGTGGCTACATTTAATTGCAAAGAAGCCTGAAAAAAAGAAAGAAGAATATAAACAAAATAGAATGTACAGTAACAGGTTTAAGCAAATAATGATTCTACTTTTAAAGTTGTGGGAAAAAACTACCTCTCCCAAGGGAATAATCTGTCCACTATTATTCAAAACATTGGGGTTCTGTTGAGAAGGAAGCAGGGAAGAAATATTGAAGAGGCTTCATTTTCTTCTCAGATTTCTGTCATTTCATAGATTAGGAAAAATTGAAAAATTATCAGAACCGAATTATAAACCCACATTATTTAAGAAAAAATAATGGACAGATTGTTTAATGTTGTCTGGATGGACATTTTGGAGGACTGGTGATTAGTGGAAAATTTTAACAAAACCGAGTGGACAAATGATTAAAAGATAAGTTGCATACTTTTAATTTATTTATTTTAACATTAAATAAATATAGAATTATATATCACATGGAGTAACTGCATTTGAGTTTTAATAAAAAATTGTCAAGATTTTTTGAATAAAGCCATATCCCTTGACTAATTATGGCATATAAGTATTAGTTGTAATACCTATGTGGCTTTCAAAATGTGGTACATAGACCGCTGAGGGCTCCCTATAACTCTTTTATGGAGTAGGTGAAAATAAAAATATTTTTATAATAATATTTAAATGATATTGTATATCTACAATACAATGTTTTCTTTTTTTCTATGTTGATATTTGTACTGATGATGCAATAGTAGTGGAGAATAAACTTATGACACCTTAGCAAAAATCAAGGCAGTGACAGCAAACTGTACTAGTAGTATAGGGCGAAACGCAATAGTTTAGTAGTGCCCTTTCCTGCCACTCACTCAAAGGAAAACAAAATGTCTGTTTCACTTAAGAATGTCTTTGATGTGGTAAAAATTATTAATTTTATTAAATCTCAATCCCCAAGTACATATTTTCTTTTAAATTTAGTCATGATAAATTACATGTAACATAAAATTTAGCAGCTTAACTATTTCTAGGTATATGATTTAGTGGCATTTAGTACATTTATATTGTTGTACTACAATCACTACAATTCATCTTCAGAATTCTTTTTATTTGGCAAAATTAAAACTTTGCCCAGTAAACAACAACTCCTCCTTCTCTCCTCCCCGATCCCTTGGCAACCACCATTCCACTTTCTGTCTCTGTGAATTTGACTATTCTAGGAACCTCATAAGTGGAATCATACAGTGTTTGTCTCTTTGTGACTGGCCTACTTCATTGATCATCGTATCTTCAAGGTTCATCCATGGAGTAGTATATGTCAGAATTTTCTTCCTTTGTGAGGCTGAATAACATTCCATTGTATGTACACACTATATTTCATTTATGCACTCACTGATCAATGAACACTTATGTTGCTTCTACCTCTTGGCTTTTGCAAATGACACTGTCATAAATGTGGGTATATAAATATCTCCTTGAGTCCCTGCTTTCAGTTCTTTTGGTTGTATACCCAAAAGTAGAATTGTTGTGCTCCTATGAAAATTCTATTTTTTAATTTTTTGAGGGACTGCCATACTGTTTTCTATGGCAGCTGTAGTATAATTACATTTACCTTCCCAGCAGTAATGCACAAGAGTTCTAACTTCTCCATATCCTTACCAATATTATTTTGTTGCTGTAGCTATCATAATGGTTATGAGGAGGTATCTCATTGTGGGTTTCATTTGCATTTCCCTAATAATAAATGATGTTAAGTATTTTTCCATGTGTTTATTGGCTATTTATATATCTGTTTTGGATAAATATCTATTTAAATCTGTTGCCCATTTTTAAATCTGGTTTTGTTGTTGTTGTTGGGTTTTAGGTGATCTTTATAGATACTGGATATTAACTGCTTATTAGATATGTGATTTGCAAATATTTTCTCCCATTCTGTGCATTGTCTTTTCACTCTGTTGTTTGTATTCTTTAATACATAGATATTTTCAATTTTGATGTTGTCTAATTTATCTGTTTTTTCTTTTGTTGTGTATGCTTTATGTGTCATGTCTGAGAAATCATTGCCAAATCCACTGTCATAAATCTTTTGCCCTATGTTTTCTTTCAATATTTTTATAGTTTTAGCTCTTACATTTAGGGTTCATTCTGCTTTGGCTTACTTTTTGTATGTGGTGTAAGATAAGGATCCAATTTCATTATTTTATATGTTGACTTGAGCACACATGTTTTTCTTCTGAGAATAAATACCCTATGAATAAAATAGGAAGTATCAATGATGCATTTTGACTGAGTAGGACTGCTGTCTTCACATTGGTGTGATTATCTAAGTTACAAGTTGAACTAACCACTTTTTTGTAGAATATGTTACGTTTTTTATTTGAAAGAATAACTAACAAGAATACTCATTATTCAGATGTAGATATTGGCAGTGATTAAACAAATAAATAATTTTACCACTTTAATGTAAATAATTCAGTAATTAATGTCTTGTGAAAGATAAATTTCAAACTCTCAAGGGAAAATAAATTTTTTTGGAAAATTTAAGTATTTCTCATTTGTCATCTGAAAGTGCAGCAGCTTTCCAGCCTGACTCTTCTTATTAGATTAGTGGTAACATTAACAAATGTAAATTTTCTGATATTGTATTTTAAATGTGTGAACACTTAGAAAATATTTTTACATCAATAAAGCAAAATTTCTTAGTGATCATCAATTAAATGGTGTTACATAATTATACATAAATTAAAAATTCATTTTATGTGCAAGTTAGACAAATGAATTTTAATGTAACAAAATACAAAAATTCAGTGGCAGGATTTCAGATTCCATATTGCAATTAATCTTTAGGAATTATCACTTGTGAGTTTTGGTGTAGTACCAGAGAAGAATATCTATAATTATCTGAAAAGACTATAAAAATATTCCTCTCATTTACAACTACACATTTATGTAAGGCTTGATTTCTATCATTTCCTTAAACCATAATAACATATTGCAACAGATTGAATGCAGACAGAAGCAGATATGAGAATCTAGCCATCTTATCCTAAGCAAGACATTAAAGTGATTTGAGAATATGAAATAATGCCAATGGGTTATCATTGTTTCCATGCCCTCTCAGTGGGCACACCTAGGGAAAAAAAAATATATATATACACGTACACACACACACATATATACACACATACATATATATACACATATGTATTCTTTATATATGAGCATTATGTATACATAAAGAGTCAAATATCATATATCTATGATGTTTCCATATGTATCTACAATATATGTGTATTATAAAATCATGAGTTTATACCAATAACTCATATTCCACTACAGAATTTTGGGGGTTTTTTTAGTCTTTCCCCTTTCTACGTTTATGAATAACTTCTCTGCTAATGAGAAACTTGAGTCTCTTTATCTATTTGCTCAGGGTAACCTGTCTCTCAACCATATTGACTATGTTCTCCCTGTAACCTTACCTACCCTACCCTCCAAACTACCTTCATCCAGTTCCCCAATTCCCACCATCCTGTGTCTTTGGCCTCTGGCCCTGCAGCTGCACACTATGAAATATGGTAGCTTTAGTTAGGGAGAAGTGTAATAGTGGCATATAGCATGACTCAGTATTTTCAGCAACTGAAGAAGTATTAAGAAAATGTTTGGACAATAAAATGGTTTCATTATATTTTGTTCAGTGAGTAATATGAAAATAGATGTCAACTTTCAGAATAAAACATAATTTCAGTGTGGAAAAAATGGAAAATTTTGCAGGGTATAAAACATTTGAACAGTTTATAGGTCTGAATTTGACACATCCTAAAACAATTACAAGTTTAGGTTAGGCAAAGAGTTCTTAGATATGACACCATAGCATACTGCAAAATTGGACTGTGGTGATGGTTGAATAACTGCAAATTTACTAAAAATCATTGAATCATACTCTTAAAGCAGGAGAATTTTATGGTATGTGTATCTTTAAAAAGCTGTTAAAATTATAATCCATTGCCAAATAAAATTCAGACTTTAGGATGATTTAAAGAACTTCGTCAGAGATTTCAGGAACTTTAACAAGCCATGAGAAATTTAACAGATTCCAGCCACCACTGGAAGCAGCTTAATAGGAAAGATGCCTGTGTGGCTTATCCTGGACATATGAGCCAGCTTCATTTGGTTTATTCTTTTAGAAATTTGGTTGGGATGTAGATGCATTAACTGAACTCATATCTACTGAGTGCCTGCTATGCACCAGGCTCTGAAGTAGATGCTAGGGAGTCAGCAGTTAATGAGGCAGATTAGTTCAATGGTCCTCTCTCAAAGCACTGTCCCTCTAGTGAGAGATATAGGCAATAAACAAATAAACAAATAAGGCAAATAAACAAACTATAGTTTCCAATAGTTATGATTGTTATGAAATAAAACAAAAGAATGTGACAGAAAATGGAAACATTGAATAGGGGATCAGGAAAACACTTTCCAAGGGGAGGAGTTTGTCCTGGAACCCGAGTTTGGTAAAGGAGCCAGCTCATGAGTATTGCAGGTACTGTGAGTGAGGGGGTGTTCTCCATAAAGTCATGAATAAGCAGCAGGACTAAGGAGGAAAGAGTTTGGTGGACACATCAGGGACACCTAGTCTGCAAGTAGCGGAAAACTTGACCGAGTAGCTTAATCAAACCTCTATTTACTTTCTGACATGACACAGTTTGGAGTAGACAGATTTAGCAATACTTTGTTGGTTCAGTGTTATCAGAACCATGTGTCTGTGATTCTAGTGAACACTGGTGTGCTGCAGCCATCCTGTGAGAGCCAGTTGTTAAATTCCCGGGAATTTGTGAGTTGCTTGTGCAACACAGCCATTATTAAAACTTAAATTTTATGAACTAACAAGGTATGTTAAGAATAAAGGTAATAAATACTGAAAACTCATCATTTCTTGATTATTGTTCTACATTTCATTGTTTTGTATGCCCTTGAGATTTTCTGTCTGTTGGAACTGTGTGGTGGAAACACTGTATCCACTGTGTTTATTGCATGCAGCTCTTCCTCACTTGATGCCCAGTGATGTCAAATTGCAGGCCTTAAAAAGACCATGGTGGAGATATTTACACCAAGTAAGTCACCAAATACTGCATATAAGGTCCACCAGAAAAAGTAATTGTTAAACATTTAATAGTGCACTCTTGCTCTTGTGGTTTTTTATCTGTGGCAGCAAAACGTCTGTTGCAGCTCTAGTTCTGACTTCCATAGGGCTGAAGAAAGACTGAAGGGTTAGGGGAGGGGTGGAATGAGAGAGAGAAAGGGATTAAGGCAGCGACTCCTAAATTAGAAAAGCAAAAGCAAAAGTGTCGCAGGTCACTTCTAGAAGATGATATTGGAGAGAAGGGAGCTGGAAGTGTGGGTTAGCTGGCTCATTCAAGGGCTGCCGTAGTTTTGAGGAGTACAGAGGACTCTGTGACTGCCGCATAGGAAATAAGAAATTGATGGATGAAGGGTACAGATGGAGAAGTAAGACAAACATGATTAGAGAGTAGATGGTATTTTGTAACCTGCCCTTCCACTTAATATATCTTTTTACTTTATTAAGTATTCTTCTACAACACAATTTTGGAGACTTCAGAGTGTTCCATTATTGAAATCATTCTCTAAAGGGAATTCACTTAATGACTTAGAATACCGTAATCTTATTTAGTTTTCAGTGTTTGCCATTCTTGGTCAACAGTCCAGCCCATGTTTACTTGTATTTCATGGGGATAAGAAAGGGACAGGAGATAATCTAGTTAAAAGTAGAAATCGGAAGTATTGTCAGGGGAAAAATTGCTATTTTCAGGTTTTGATTATGGTATTTCATCTGGTAAAGTATAAGGAAAAAAGTAGAAAATAAAAGACAAATTTGACACCTTAGCCTTAAGCCTCTGCATTGAAATACAAGGAAAATATTGTTCATATATCAAGGGAAATAGGTTACAAGCTGAAGCATGCAAACCTCTTCACACAACCAAATGTACTGCCCAAAAGGAATTAATGGTATTCTACTTATTTTCACTGAAATAAGGTTAGAGACTCCAGTTCTGCTAAAAATTTAGCAACTGAATACCCAATTGAATTAATTGAACACCCTGGGAAAGAGAATTCTAGTTATTGCTTTTCTATTTTTCTAAACTTGTTGCTGTTAAATTACAATAGGCACTTAAAGCCTGTGAAAGCATTGGCTATGGCACTAAAGTCCCCTAGGCTGCTTGGTTTCTCAGTGAACTTATTATGAGGAAAGGTCTTTGATTTAGCAACATTTAAAAGTTGGTGACTCCATCAATTTTAGAGCTTTTAGTTTCTGAAGAAAAATGAAAATAAATGAAGATTTTAACATGAAAAATACGAGATCTTTTTGTTTCACAGCACTTTTTTTTTCCTTTTTCTATAAGATTTATTTAAGAATTAAGTGCTGTCAAATCTGTCTGGGGAGCAAAGATAATTTTTAGCCTAAAAGAAAACTGATCTTAAATGCAAACCAGAGGGATAATGGGACATTGAAAATCAAAATGAAGGGAAACGTTACTAATCTCTTTCCATTGAGAAAGAGTGCAATTTAAATTAAGGAAGCAAGGTTTTTCCCTCCTTTTCAATGCGATGCCAAAGTAGGGCAGACTCTTCATATCAGACAAGAAACGTGCTGGAGTAAAGATTTCTTCCCTGTTGCCATCAACAAGTTGCCTGAAATAAATACTCTATTTTAAAAAGAAACTTGACTGATCGCTCCCGTTTGCCTTTCAAATTATTATTTCATTTTTGTTTCCTATAGTTCAGCAATTTCTTTCAGAGAGCTACATTTCTGATCAGAAAGGGAAACTTAAAATGGAATCAAATAGTAAAAGAATGATAAACTTCTGTACATATCATTTCAAATGCCAGAATTACAGATGATATGTTAACCTGTGACATGTTATTCTGTTCTTACATTTTTTTGATGTCAGGAATTCTAACAATAATAAAAGTGTGAAAAGCATAGATATTATTTCCTGTGAGAGCCTCTTTCCATCTACCTACTTGCACTCCAAAGAACATGAAGAATCCCAGAAACTGCTGCCTTTTTGGAAAACACTTGAGATTTCTTCTAAAAGCAAAAGATTGACTGCATTTTGAATTCCTTACATTTACTTTCCCAAGTAATTTATTAAATGCTTAAATGTGTCAGCTATTTCCCCCAAGCTTGTCATTGGTATTGCCTTACTTAATCTTGACAACAACCTTATGACATAGTAATATTATCTCCTTTTTACAGATGAAGAAATTGGGGCTTGGGAAGATTTAGTAATGTTGCACAGCTAATAAACAGTGGAATTACAGAAGTGCTCATCCTTTTAATCATCACAATTTGGTTAATTGTCAAATCCCAATTTGTTCCCAATCACTTAATTGTCAAAAATTAGAGTAGAAAAAGAGCTGTATTACAATAAACAGTATACGCTTTACCTCTCACCATCTGAGCCCTTCTTTCATAACTTCATATGGCAAGAAGGAGGTGGGGATGGATGTACCTAGGTATCCATACTATAGATTCATAAGTTCTTACCAGTAATTGGTAGAATAGAGAAGATGCAAAACTGATGGAGGAAAAAAAATCTAGAAGAAAAACCAGGAAAAAATTGGACTACCTGAATTTTAATGGTTATAGACATTTTGAAAACTACCCACAGATAATTTTCAAAAGGCCTATACTTAGAAGAAGCAATGAATATGAGTATGTGTTATCTATGGCTGCTGCTATTTAAAAATGTCAAAACCACTCATCACTCATTTCTAGATTCTAAAACTCCTGGAAACCCTTCTGTTAAGAAATTAGATGACTCCAGCTAGTTTGAATTTTTTCTTTTTAATCACCTTAGAGGTTGTACATATTGAACTTGTTGAACCAAAGTCAAAAATAATCTACATTCTTCAGAAAGTTTTGAATGCCAGAATATACTCATAGAAATAACTCCTTGAATTCTAAGACAGACTAGAGACCAAAAACATTTTTCAGGTGGGGAAAAATGGGCCATAACAGCAAATTGGGTTAGGGTGACTTGAGGAAATGGCTATAGAACATAGTGGATGAATTAAAATTTCTGCTCTGACCTGCAGATCGTTGTGAAAGCAGATGACGTAATTTTGGGGGAAGTATCCTCTGGCAGTATATAGATCAGGTTTTTGACATGTAATTTAATTGTTTTTTAATTGAGAGATTTCCAAAATTTTAATTTTTTGCTTAAAATACAACTATATTTCTATTTTATAATTCTCTATTTTAACTTTGTCCTATTGAATTTTTATAATTTGAAACTAGATGCAAATTAATAAGATGCATTAGACAATTAAAATTTTTTTCTAGAGACTTTGCAAAAGGTAGAAGAGATACACTATTGCAGAAATACTAGATATATAGCATTTACAGCTAAAATAAGATAAATTTTCCACAAAGATTAACAGAAGAAAACAGGTTTTTAAATATTTTGGTTGAAATTTTCAGTATATTTAATTTTTTTCCTGAATTCTCTGATTTCATGAAATAGTTATCTCTCTACTTCCTGACATCATGTGGCACATAAAGCCAGAACTTATTCAATGGGGGGAGTCCATCTCATTGAAATTCTTTCTTACTAACTTTATCTATCCAAGTAAGGCGAAGTTACTGTATACTAAAATGACCAATGCCCCATGTCCTTCTGTAAAATTCTCAGTTATTTTTTCATCATTCTTTTCCTTGAAAAACTTCACTATTCCTCAAAATCCTGATATCGTCTATGACCTGTTTAATTAATCAGTAATATAAATATGCTTTTCAACTGTCGGTTTGGTTTTTTTGGTTTTGTTTTTACTTAATTATATATTTGCATATTCTTAGTTCTAATGAGTTCTTATAGTAAATAAGAGTAACCTATTATTTTATTGCTTATATTGGTAGAGAATTTCTGATTTTTGTGAGGAAAGCCATACATATATGTAAGAAGTAGATTAAATATAAAAACTTAGACTATACATGAAAATAAAACAATGTGGCAGTATTTTGGGGTGAATATTCTCAGATATTAGTGAATTTAAATGATTGTTCAGATAAAATGCAATTGACCTTAACTTAATTAAACCAAGAACTGGTACTATAAAATGCAGAAGACTGGACATTCATGTTAGGGTATGCATAGTTATAATCTAAGATAAAAATCCTGAAATTTCATTAAAAGTATATTTTAAGTGATCAAAAACTTTTGCTTAACTGTAATGAAATTAAAAGCTTAATCAATCCCTGGGTAGGAAAATGGGACCACCAGAGTTAAATTTTATTAACCATAATTCATTCCAGGCTTAGACTGGTAGCTCTCTCTCCTGAAACACATGGCCAAATGGAAGAGAGTAAATTTCTGTTAAGAAGGAAAAATGGGAAAAGGCTCTTGGGTGAACAACTAGCAGTATCTGTTTCAAAGAACATGAGCCAGAGACAAGATGAAAAGTTCATGGGCTCTTGGGTTGTATAGAAGTTGCCTTAGTACCAATAAAGTTTCTATTTTCCTCTTTTGTACACACAGACACAAACACACGCACAAACATAAAGTTTATGTGTGTTGTAAATATCTACTAAAGATAATTTTTAAATGTTCTTTCAGTGGGTGCGTACATTCATCCATTGTTGTTTTTAAACATGTTTCAATGAGCAAGTTTGGGATTTATTCAATGGTGGCCCATCAGTGCAAGGTCTGCTTTCTCAAGAGTGATGGAACTCTTGTCCCTTAATGGTATTATGACTCTGCTAACTCCAAAGATCTCCAGGAAGATCTCATTCTGCATCCAGTGTTTACCATGGAGGATTGGTAAATAGAATTACAAAGGTCTTGACACTGAAGACATCAACTATTCTACTTTATCTCTACTTTTCTTCAGACTCAATATAAAAATAGAACGATTGCATTTTAGGAAAATATCTGACTTTTCTTCTGCATTTATCTGATAAGACCTCACTGGATGCATTTTACTCCAATGCACTGTTAAAATAGTGTCAATTTTATTTCATGCTTCACATAGCTGACTTTATTTTATAGGTGGAGTTTTTCTCTAGAATGGTCGAACTACTCTTTGGAGTCATACAGGGTAAAATTCCAGACCCATGCTGTCCTGTGTGCTTGTGCCTCCATTAGAGACAATCATGCTGAGCCATAATTTCGACTAACATTGTTGGCTTGATGACATGCAGGTTGACTTTTTCATCTTAACGGATCTGGGGGAAGGGAGAAGAGAAGCAATTTGGGGTTTGATGAGGTGCCTAGCTGACACTTAGGCCTGGATTTCTAAAATGTCCTGAAGCTAATTTCAGAAGAAATGGAGTTGATTTTTGGTGGGTCCCTGCTGCCTTTTGAATGGCACTTTATCCACGGCTATTGGTTTTGATAGGACTATTATATAACCTGTTATTATTAAGTTCTGTAACCTTGGGCTGTCTGTGATTGTGAACTTTCTTTTGATAACTGGTTCAGATGCTTTTTACTATTTTGGTTCTGAAGCAAATTCAGGAAAATGCTGTTCACAAAGTTTTGCTTTATCAATTTGCACTAATTGATGTGAACTACAATTACAATTTATTTGGACATGAAAGAGTCTTGCACATTCCTATATGTCCAGTTAAGGGCTTTTATTAATGATTAAAATGTCATAGGATGCTGAGAGCAAACAAGAAGAAGATGAATACATCCCCTCCTGGTAACATATTCTTCACCATCCTATCTGATCATGTAGATTAATGTGTTGTTTTGTGAAAGGATTGAAATTGGATAAACTCTGAAAGGCTGAGTTGAGGAGAAAAAGGTTTCTTGGAATCCATATGTCTTCATAAAAAATGTTGACTTTTGACACATGCTGAGGTGTAGCATTGTCTGTTTTGCAGGTGGCTCAGAGGCTGCAAGAGAACATTAAAATCTCCAAGGTTACCTCAATCCAAATTGATCTCTGCTTTCATTTAAGTTACCCTAGAATCACAACTACAATATATGCAATGGTAACAGAGGAGTCACAATACAGTATGAAAAATCTAGTGGAAATAAAAGTAATTTAACTGTAAATTAAAGAAAGTAACATAAATATTAAGTAGAAAATGCCTAAAATTTCTCTTAGGCATTAGCGAAAAGTTTAGAGTAGGTGGGAAATGAAAAAATTCCATAGGTGTGAGATGGCAACCAGGAAATTTTGCTGCAACTGAGTTGTACAGTGACCATGAACTAGAAAAGTTGGCAACATGTAAAATAGTGGCAAGATATTCTGAATTAAATAGAAAGTGATAATAACAACACATAAGGCTAAAACTGGCCTACATGTGAAGGAGGAATTATGGATTTTACTTTGTGCTTTGCAGCTTTTGATGAACAAATAAATGTTCAAGGCTAAAGCCTACAAGTCTGAAAAGGATTATGTCAAAAAAAATAGATACTGATCATTTTAGAAAATACAAGAAATAAATATTATTTCAAAGTTAGACATTTTGAGGACTGAAGGAAAATCATTCTAAAGACAAGAATTATTCTTTAAGAGAAATTTGTTTATATAAGACACTTTATTGAGGGTTTAACAATGTTAGTACAACATTATATGTATGTATTAGTTTGCCCAAATGCCTTTAGCTACAAGTAATATAAAAGTCAATTTAAACTGACTTTTAAAATAAAGACATTTATTGTTTCACAATCTTGTGAAACTGTTAGGGCTTCCTAAATGTTCTAATTAGTGACATAACTCCATTTTTTCTCTTAGATATTCTTTAAACTTTAAGAGGGTAGGAAGACAGATTTAGTTAATCTGGCCTCACATTGGTACGTAAGAAAGTTCATAGGAGAAAAGCTATCACCTTTTAAGATCTTGGCCCGGCGCGGTGTCTCACGCCTGTAATTCCAACACTTTGGGAGGCCGAGGTGGGCAGATCATGAGGTCAGGAGATTGAGACCATCCTGGCTAACACGGTGAAAACCCGTCTCTACTAAAAATACAGAAACAAAATTAGCGGGGTGTGGTGATGAGTGCCTGTAGTTCCAGCTACTCGGGAGGCCGAGGCAGGAGAATGGAGTGAACCTGGGAGGCGGAGCTTGCAGTGAGCCGAGATCACGCTACTGCACTCGAGTCTGGGTGACAGAGCAAGACTCAGTCTCCAAAATAAAAAATAAATAAATAAAATAAAATAAAATAAAATAAAATAAAATAAAATAAGATCTAGGTTTCTAAGTCTCTAGAAAACTTCCTTTCAGGTCACTCTGGACACAGCTGCACATAAATACCCCACATGGGTGCAGGATAGGACTAACATGTAGTCAATCAGGTCTACCTTAGTGCTGAATTCCTTAGGCTCACATGGGAAAGACAATAAACAAATTAATAGTAATTTGGAGCAGTTAGATTCTGCTGTGATAACAAAAGACCTTGAAATTTCAAGAGCTTAAAGCAGCAAAGGCATATTTCTCACTTGCTGGTTCCATTAGTTTTTTATTTCCAGGGAAATTTATAACACTAAATGCCCACAAGAGAAAGCAGGAAAGATCTAAAACTGACACCCTAATATCACGATTAAAAGAACTAGAGAAGGAAGAGCAAATCCACTCAAAAGCTAGCAGATGGCAAGAAATAACTAAGATCGGAGCAGAACTGAAGGAGATAGAGACATGAAAAACCCTTCAAAAAATCAATGAATCCAGGAGCTGGTTTTTTTGAAAAGATAAACAAAATTGATAGACTGCTGGCACGACTAATAAAGAAGAAAAGAGAGAAAAATCAAATAGATGCAATAAAAAATGATAAAGGTGATACTGCCACCAATCCTATAGAAATACAAACTACCATCAGAGAATACTATAAACACCTATATGGAAATAAACTAGAATATCTAGAAGAAATGGATAAATTCCTGTACACATACACCCTCCCAAGACTAAACCAGGAACAAGTTGAATCCCTGAATAGACCAATAGCAAGCTCTGAAACTGAGGCAATAATTAATAGCTTACAACCAAAAAAAGTCCAGGACCAGATGAATTCACAGTCGAATTCTACCTAGGTACAAAGAGGAGCTGGTGCCATTCCTTCTGAAACTGTTCCAATCAATAGAAAAAGAGGGAATCCTCCTTAACTCATTTTATGAGGCCAGCATCATCCTGATACCAAAGCCTGGCAGAGACACAACAAAAAAAGAGATTTTCAGAGCAGTATCCCTGATGAACATTGATGTAAAAATCCACAATAAAATGCTGGCAAACCAAATCCAACAGCACATCAAAAAGCTTATCCACCATGATCAAGTGGGCTTCATCCCTGGGATGCAAGGCTGGTTCAACATATGCAAATCAATAAATGTAATCCATCATATAAACAGAACCAAAGACAA
>NW_012103277.1:2777197-2792982 GCF_000951045.1 Mandrillus leucophaeus | reverse complement strand
CCCAAATGTCTATCAATGATAGACTGGATTAAGAAAATGTGGCACATATACACCATGGAATACTATGCAATCATAAACAAAGATGAGTTCCTGTCCTTTGTAGGGACACGGATGCAGCTGGAAACCATCATTCAGAGCAAACTATTGCAAGGACAGAAAACCAAACACCACATGTTCTCACTCATAGTTGGGAATGGAACAATGAGAACACTTGGACACATCGTGGGGAACATCACACACTGGGGCCTGTCGTGGGATGGGGGAAGGGGCAAGGGACAACATTAGGAGTTATACCTAATGTAATTGATGAGTTAATGGGTGCAGCACACCAATATGGCACACGTATACATATATAACAAACCTGCACATTGTGCATATGTACCCTAGAACTTAAAGTATAATAATTAATTAATTAATAAAGAAGAGCTAATTCTTTTTTTCTTTAAGATGAGGAAAAAGACAAATATGTTCACTTTGTCACTTCTCTTCAACATAATACTGGATATCTCAGCCAGAGCAATTAGGCAAGAAAAGAAAGGAAAGGCATACAAATGAGAAAGTAACAAGTAAAACTGTCTGTGGATGGCACAATCTTATATATAGAAAGCCTCAAGATTCCACCAAAAACCTGTTAGAACTAATAAATGAATTTAGTAAAGTTGCAGTATATGAAGTCAATAAACAAAAATTGGTTGCATTTCTATAGACCAGTAAGGAACTATCTGAAAAAATTAAACAATTCCATTTACAATAGTATCAAAAACAGTAAGTTACTCATAAATAAATTCAACCAAGAAAGTAAAATATCTGTAGACTAAAAATGATAAACATTGATGAAAGGAATTAAGTCATAAATAAATGGAAACATCTCATGTTCATGCATTGAAATAAATCATATTGTTAAAATTTTCATAATATTCAGTGATTTACAGATTTAATGCAATCTCTGTAAAAGTTCCCAGGGCATTTTTCATGCCATTGGAAAAAATAATTCTAAGAGTCATTCAAAATCATGAAAGAACCCAAATAGCTAAAACAATCTTAAGTAAAAACAACAAAGTTGGAACAATCACACTGCCTGATTTTAAAATATACTATAAATCTATAGAAATCAAAACAGTATGGTACTATATATATAGCCATATAGACTAGTGGAACAGAATAGAGAATCCATAAATAAACCCATGCATTTTTTTGGTAAAGTGATCTTCAACACAGTTGCCAAGAACATAAAATGAGGAAAGGATATTCTCTCAATGAACAGTGTTGGGAATACTGGGTAACCACATATAGAAGAATGAAATTAGATCTTTATCTCACATCATATACAAAAATCAACCTAAAATGGATTAAAGGCTTAAATGTAAGACTCGGAACCGTAAAATTACTAGAAGAAAACAAGTAAAGAGCTCCATGATATTGGTGTGGGCAATGACGTTTTGGATATCACCCCAAAAAACACAGACAGCAAAAGTAAAGTAGACAAATAGGACTGGATCAAACTGCAAAAGTGCTGCACAGCAAAAAAAAATGATCAACAAAGTGAAGAGACAACCTACGGAATGATAGAAAACATTTGTAAACCATATATACATCTGACAAGAGACTAATATCCAAAATATAAAAGAAACAACTCAAAACCAAAAATCCAAATAACCTGATTAAAAAATGGGCAAGGGATCTCAGTAGACATTCTTTAAAAAGACATACAAAAGGCCAAATAGTATATAAAAGGTACTCAATATCACTGAGCATCAAAGAAATGCCAAACAAAATCAAAATGAAATATTTCCTTATATATGTTAGAATGGCTATTATAAAAAAGACAAAAATAATGACTTATATTAAGGGTGTGGAGAAAAATAAACCCTGTACACTATTGATGAGAATGTCAATTGTCACAGTCATTATGGAAAATAGGATGAGGTAGCCCCCAAAATTAAAAATGGAACTACCATAAAGTTCAATAATACTACTCCTGGGTATATATCTAAAGGAAATAAAATCAGTATTTTGAAGAAATATCTGCACTCTTATGTTCATTGCAGCATTATTCAAAATAGCCAAGATGTAGAAACAACCTATGTGTTCATCAGTGGATAAATGGATGAGGAAAATATTTATATATGTATATTCATATATAAATATGTTCTATATTAATTAGCTTGATTTTGGTAATTGTTTCAAAATGTAGATGTGTATCAAAACATTATGTTGTATATCTTAAATGTATACAATTTTTATTTATTAATCATAACTCAGTAAAGCTGGAAAAAACAGTCAATTATAAATACTATATTCTCTGTTTTAAAATTCATTAGTGACTATTGTATAAGAAGAAATGAATAGTCAATAAAAAACAAATACTTGAAGAAATACAATTACATAATAAAAAATACAAAGGTAAACAGAAAACTTTTTCCAGAGAAATCAAAGTGCCAAAAAAGAAAGAGAATGTTAAAAAAGTAATTTGTGACTGTAGGGACTTTTGAAAGAACTTGCATATGTAAAACCAGAACAAGCTGCTAAGAAAAAGGTAACAAAGAAAGAAAAAAGGGAGCGGGGAGGGAGGCAGGGAAAGAAGGGAGTAGGGAGGGAGGAAAGAAGGGAGTAGGGAGGGAGGGAGAAAAGGGAGGGAGGGAGAGAAGGAAGGGAGTGAGGGAGGGAAAGAAGGGAGGAAGGAAGCAGGGTAGGAAGGAAGGGCTGGTGAAAAAGCCACCTTCTGGAGCTCTACCCAGAACATGGCAGGGTTCTCCTCTGTTCTCTGATTGGATAAACTTCTCTGGGATTACTATTATTATTTTCCTACTTTATAGAGGGGTGAGGCCATGATCAATTTCTCCTCTCTGAGCACACATATACCTGCTCTCTATATAATACACACTTTTAGAACAACTATAACCTTTGCACATGAAGACAATTTGTCACAGTGGTCAAAATATACAAACTTTGGAGCCAGGAGTCTGACTGCCTGGATTTGAATCTGTTCTCTGCTAGTAGTAGCAGCATGATCCAGGCAAGTGTGACTTGCCTTTCTCATCTGTAAAAGGGGATGACCATCATAGAATTGTAGTGAAGATTAAATGACAATATTGGTAAAGCACTCAAATGAGTGCCTTGCATGTGATAAACTCTCCTTTAGGATTTTAACAGTATATTTATGTGTTTAATACATACATCTGCTACTATATATTTTTTTCTGCAGGTTTAAAATTATACAGATAATATAATTTTTTAAAAGATATACTAAAACATCAAGACATCTTAAAGTTCTAACATTTTATTTCTGCATGCTGGAAGGTCATTTTGCAAAAGCTCAGGAATGAGTGTCACTTACGTATCAGTGATCTAGAGCAGCAATACTCAGGAATTCTGCAAGCTAGTCACCACCAAGGGATTCTGGAAATTGAATAGACACAGGTTAAAAATGCAGGCAAGAACTCTATAACCATGGGTGCAAGCCACAAATATCAAGGAGGCCCTGTACTTTTTACTCTAATATTTCATGTCAGGAGGGGGACAAATTCTCAGGCATTACTTACTTTGGGCACATAAGTAGACGTAAGAGGAGGCCTGGAGTAGTAAGGAGTGAAGGAGTAGAAAAGAGGAAACTTTCTGGTAAGAGAAACTTGAGGGACATATCTGTCACTTCCCACATGGTAGAACTGCCAAGTAATGTCTTACTCATTATCTCTTAGGACATTCACAGTAATCCTGTGAGCTTAAGTTTTATTTTCCCCATTTGTATAGCTGAAGAGGTTTAAGTATTTTTTCAAGATGGCACAGCTCATAGGGGTCTGTGCTAAAAGTTAGATTTGAACTCGTTTTCTTAACTCCTAGTTTACCAATATTTTCATCAGACCTTACACTGACCTCTCTGTTTTTATTACATATTTCTTATTACGTTAGAGTAATGATCTCTCTCTCTCCCTCCTCCCAAAACACACATAAACTATGGTTTCATAATTTAATTTTCATTGAATATTTAATCATTATCTAAAATTTTTACTTTCCATCATTTCTAGTAAATACCATGTTGGGCATATGAAAGTTTTATAAGTAATTGTTATAATGGATTATAAAATTTGTAGTATTTATTTCTTTGCTATTCACTTAAAGCCATTTGATGTTTTCACATTCAGTCCATTCAACTTTTGAGTTAGGAAGTATTAGTTTTCTACCTAACCTTGGGACTTTGTCCTGCCAGGAATTCATATAATCACACATGTTATAATTTCTGTTGAGAAAATTTTTGAAAAAGAAGGCAAGCATGTTCTTTATATGTAGGATTCAGTGCTGAATCCTGCATATGGGCTGTTAATAGAAAATAGTTCAACAAGTATATTTAAATTACATGTGTTTAATGTATCATCTCTCACAAACCCTTTGATTTATTATCATTTCAAATGATAGTTATTTGCTTAAGAAATGAGCTAAGCAGGTAGGAGGAAGACAAAAGGAAATATGTCCCCCTTCATATGTTTTATATTATTATTCTTTTATATTTCAAGATTACTATGGTGATTATTAATTTGTCAGTCAAGTAAAATTGTTATTCATGTTTCTCTTTGCATGTCAAAGTGCATTGCTAATTTATACGCACCAAACTACTATAATCTGTTTTTACACCTACGCAGTGTCAATAAGATTTCATTTCTGGCCTTGCAAATGGAAGGCACTGCTTCACTAATTGGTTGGCTGAAACGGCAGCTCTAATACCTCAGGTATTCGGTCAATCTCTTTTCATTTCACTAAAGGTCAGGAATATGTACACACATGCAAATGTGTTTTTCACGTTGGGAAAATAGATAGGTTAAAGTGATGCAGTGGTGAGAAACGCTGAGTATTGGCAGTCTAGTAAAAAGTTACTAGTAAATATTTTATATAACCTTCAAACAACAGTCATAACAACAGGATTTAGGGCAGTGATTAATGTCTTCATAATCTATCGTATCTTTAATGTAATTACTCAGAAAAGAAATAAGAATTTTAGATTAAAAAGACTATGTTCATTTCAAGTATCTGTGTAGACACGTAAGAAATTCAATTTTTGTTTTATTTCTTTTAATTTACTCATTTTTATGTTGACATAGAATCACAATGTTTACCTAAAACGAATCAATTATAACCTTGCTGCACATTTGCAGCTAAGAAACAACCATATAGTGGAAAGGAATTATTGATTGTCAATGTTATTGTTGCTTTAGAAATTTTACTTATTAATGTGCAAATTTTTAAAAGTGATTGTGCAATGCTATATGTTTGTTTTCTTTGGAGATTTATTGCTGCATATTTCAACACATTAATTCTCATATTGGGAATCACAACTCTTTTATAACAGATGGTTCAGCATCTTGATTCCTGCAATGACCAAACCTCACATTTCGGATACAGTGAACCTTGTTGCCTCTTCATTCAACCACTCTGATGTGGCTATCCAAGTATGTAGTGCTATACATAATGCAGGAAACAGACATAATTCCTTCTTCAGCCTTGCAGGCAATACGTTTATATTCTGAAGCATGAAATTTGATTATTCTTATTATCTGAACTTCCATATCTAATATGGTTGTTAGTGCTCACAAAATCTACCAGGCCTTTGTAATCACATAGCCCTAGAATTAAACTTTGTAACCTCAAGTTACAACTAGTTTCATAGATTATCTTTATTCTTTGTGATGAATCACATTCTGGTGTTTAGAGGTGACCATGGCTCTTTCCTCAGAAACTAAGAACAGAACTGAAAATAAAATTCTAGATACAATTATAGGTTAATTTTAATAAATCTCAAAAATGTAACACAAGGTGCGTCTGTTTAGGCTGCTATAAAAAAATACCATAATCTGGATGGTGTCTAAACAACAGATATTTGTTTTTTGGAGTTCTAAAGCCTGGGAAACACAAGATCAAGGCACCATCACTTTTGGTGTCTGGTGAGAGCTTGTTTCCTGGTTCACTGATGTCTCTCTTCTCACTGTGTCTTCACATGACCGAAGGAGCAAGGGATCTCTCTGTGGTCCCTTTAATAAGGGCACCAATGCCATTCATAAGGACTCTGCCCTTATGGTCTAATTATCTCTCAAAGGTCCTACTTTAAAATACCATCACATTTGGGATTAGGTTTCAACCTATGAATTTTGAGAGGATACAGAAATTTGGTTTGTGGCACAAGGCAAAGATAGTTTTGGGTAATTTAATAATCAGATTCATTTTTCTTTATTATTTTCTTTCTACTTGCCACAGGTTCACAAAAGCCAATCTGCTAAATCATATTTTCAAATCATCAAAATATATTCACATATAAGCCCCTAACTGCCCTCCCAGTGACCTCCATATTGTGAAATCAAATGATTTTTGTTATGTTTTCATTCTATTTTCCCTCTTAGGAGCACTCAGCACAGCTACTGGCATCATCCAATTTAGAATTTGCCCTCCCTGTCTTGGTTTTCTCTGTGTTGCACTATCCTGATTTTTCTACTACCTTTCTAATTACACATCCCCCATTTTCTTTTGCTCATTTTGCATCTAACATAAAAATAATACAGTTCCTCAAGATTATACTAGGCCTGTGTATAATTTGCCAAGAAAATCCCATCTCTATGTTGATGATATTTGAATTTGTAACTCCAGTCTAAATCTTTTGCCTGGTTTCAAAGCTTACCCTGATTGTCTGTTTTACATCTTTATATCATTTGTTCCAGGTATTTTAAATTTAACATATCTGCTATATTCTGAATGTTTGTGTCCTTTCAAAATTGACATTAAAACCTAATCTGTGGTGGTATTAAGTGGTGAGGCCTCTGGGAGGTGGTGAGGCTTTTGGGACATAATTAGGCCTTTGGTTCTACCCTCATGAATGGGATTAGTGCCCTTATAAAAGAGACCCAAAGAAGCTTGTTTATTCCTTCTGCCATGTGAGAACCCAGCTAGTAGGTCATCTTTGATGCCAAGAGTAAGACCTCACCAGACACGGAATTTATTGGTGACTTGATCTTGGCCTTCTCAGACTCCAGAACTAACAGCAATAAATTTCTGTTGTTTATAAATTACCTAGTCTAAAGTATTTTGTTATAGAAGCACCAAAGCACTAAAACCATATCCAAAGCTCTTGAGTTCTTCCCGATACCTCCACCTCAATGCTTATTGTGTCTCCCACTTTTTTCTGTTTTGAGGGTTTACTGTGTGCTAGGCATAGGGCTAAAGTTCCTGTCAAAGTTTTTGGGAATAATGAGTAAAATGGATATGATCTTTGCCCTCAATAAACAAATGAGACAGATAAACAAAACAAACCACAAGCAAATAAAATTGTTAAAATTTAGAATAATTTTATGAAAAAATATTAGGAAATGAAGGTAGTAGCTAACTTCTGTTGAATATTATTTTAAAATTGGGGGGTCTTCTTCACTACTAATTTTGTTTTCTGTTTTTTTCTATGAGTGTTACTGCTGGCCTGTTTCCATCCTTCCTTACTTCTTCTCAGGAGTGACTGTTCAGTCAGAGCACATATAGCTCAGATCTTTCTTTATTCCTTCCTCTGGAAAGTGTGCTTGACTGTACTGAATAAATGCACATGCTTTTGCTCTTGATCTCCCTTGAGACACTCCCTGTCTGTAGAGAGCATGCACTCTCAATAGTTTACTTCCTTCCCGTCAGTGTTAATGGCAGCCTCCTGCTCTTCTAGATGACAACCACTTTTTCTGCGGTTTAGGAAGGTTTTCAGATTGTAATTATGGTCTCAACAACTAGAACAAGGGCTGGAAAGCATCTTTGCCATGGCTTAAATTTGGCCCAAATACTATTTTTGTTCCTAAAGATTATATAAAAAACAAAGGCAAATATGCACCAAAATTTTAGGCTTACAAAGCCTAAAACATTTACTCTCTGGCCCTTTACAAAAATTGTTTTCTGACTTTTGATCTAGAACCTGGGGTCAGGAATCATGAGAAATAAAGTGGCAAAATTTTGGAAGAATAAAATACATATTGATGAAGTAGGCTTCTGGTAAATTAAGGTGGGTGACTTTGAACATTGGTCATATTTCATTAAATATAGACCGTGTTGATTTTTTACTTCAGCAGTTCTTAGAGACGTATATCAGTCAATGTGGCCACTGTTTACAGTTTGCAGATTAGGTTTTAACTCTTTGAATGAGATTAATGGACCTTAGATTACAAACATTTGCTGTTTTAAAGGTTATATCAGTTTATAGTAGGTTTTTGTTCATTTGTTTTGATTTGCTTTTGTTTGTTTTTACATAGAAATTGTTGTTTATATAAGGAGAGAGACCTAGGTCCTCATCAAAGATTCCAGTGTCAGCAAAATGTTTGGTCCTCTGCAAAGGAGTAGAGTTCAAAAACGACTGTGGGTAAGAAAGTGCTTTAACCAAATGCCACAAGGGCATAGCTTATCTTTAGTAAAACTTTGTACCTAGGGAAAACTGCAGGCCACAGGCATGGCTGATGTCTGGAGACATTAGCAGAGCTGTGGCAAACCCTGACTTTGGCAAATAAGAATTAAGTACATTCAGGCCACGCTGTCCTCAGTAAAGGGGTGGGTAGTTATCAGATAGAGCCCTTTGGGATATGGACTGCTGTAGCTTGACCTATATGCACACTTTGACTGTACATGGACCAGGCTGTGCAGGCTTTAGTAAGTACGTACATCTGAGGCAATGATTCAACTGTGAAGGAAAGAGAATCTTTTCAGACATAGCCTCTATGCACAAAATTTTGCCAGTTTTATTGTGTTTCTCAACCACATCTACAGGTATAGTTTATACTGCAAAAGCATCTAAATCTTATCAGCATGTGAGTGCTTACATTTAAATTGTTAGTTCCAGGCCTAGGTAGATGCTGTAGATAGTTGCTTTAAATTTTATTGTTTCTTGTATCTTTTTGATCTACCTTCAGAGCTAAGAGACAAAATTGTGATGATTTTGAGTTTGAATCCATACAGCTTTTCCAAATCTCAAGTGCCATGTATCCTCATGTTGGCTCTAGATTTGTTAGCTACATATGAGAGAGAAAACTTCCACAGGTGCCAGATTTCATAGGTCTAAGTAATTTTATTGTGAGTGGCAGTGGAAATTGCCCAAAACTTTGGGTCCAAGATATTTGCTCCTAGGAAATTGTAGACGTTATGTCACAAGACAACGCAGTCATGTGGTTGGGACTCTAAAAAAAGTCCTTACAGAGAAAATGGAGATTAAGATGCCTTAGAATACATTGGATGAAACAGAAAGATGCCTCTGATAGTACCTGGTGACAAGCGCTGCTATCACTGCAAATTTCTAACCTTCATAGGAATGCAGAAATTGTCTTAATTGCACCCTACCCTCACACACACACACTTTGGAAGAGGGAGTTTGAATAGATGTATATCTCCCAAACTGTACCATAAGACAGTGCCAAAATTAATGTTTTGTAATGATTTCCCTTATTTGAGTTTACATTTTCAGGCCATAGGTTCTGGTTAACAACACTTTGATGAGGTTGAAACCTACATGTAGTTCTTTCTCAGTCTCTCTCTCTCTTTGTCTCTCTCTCTGTCTGTCTTTCTTTCACTGAGAGGTTATGGCAATACTAAACGCTGGATCAGAGAATAATATTTTACCTGGAATAAATGCCCTAGCTAGGACTCAGGGATTTGCATGATTTTCCTACTTGGTTGCTGTGGAATTTTGTTAACTCTCAAGCTCTTTAAATTCTAGGCTTAAGAGACTCTTAAGTAATTTGACTAATTTGAAGTCTCCCTCTGACAAAGATTCTTTGCTAGACTTGACATTAGTCAAGCTCCTGAAACTTCTCCTAGGCCCATCTGTGAACTTGCTTTTAAAAAGCAGTATTAGCAAAGAATCCTGCTATTGCAGTTTAGCAAGAATGTTTCACCCTTGATGTCATCTCATCCTTGTTGCAATCTAATTGGGTTCCTCATGCTCCACCATCTCCCAGTGATTGATGTCAGATCATTCTCATCTGTCCTCAGCAAGAATCTTGTTAGGTGGGTTTAGTAAGAATCTCCCTTACCTGTGATATTTCGTCTTAGTAATTTTCCATCCACTGACTCCCACGTGGGTATCAAGACTCCTCTGTTGCAGACTCAGCAGAAAAAAATGGGAAGCATGAATTTTAAGTTTTAGTTTTTCTAAGCTATACACACAAAGAGAAGAGAATTTGAAACAGAGAGGTTCTGTTTCTTTTTCTTTGCTGGGTAACAGGTGGTGTTAACAACCCAGAAGCTTTTGATTCCTTTAGCCTTCCCTCTTGAGATAAGCAGATTATGTGAAATTCAGAGACATGTGAAAGACTCCCATTTTTGTAGGAACTCCTAGTTTACTTAGTGGGTATCTCATATCTAGGTTACTTTTCTATCTCCTGTTCTTTCTAGCTTCAACTTTTTCTCTTTCTCATTTTTTGATCTTAAGATTTCCCTTACTTCCTGTAAGCTCAGAATGCATTATGGTATTTTATTAACTATATGACTCAACCAAAAGCCTGTCCAATATATTCTTCACAATTCTAGCAGAAAAATATTTTTGAAACATAATTCTTAGTATTTTGCCTTTCTTTTGAAAAACCCTAAATAATATCTCAGTATTCCTTAAATAAAAATCATACCCCTTCCAAGCCGTGTAAAAGTTAGTCTCTGCTTCTTCAAAATCAAACTTTACACATTTCCTGTAACCATCAAGTTCTGGCCACACTGGCCTTATTTTAATTGTTTGAGCACTTGCTGGTTCCTTCTGGTAATTCAGGTTTGTACTTACATGAACTCTTTCAGTGTATTCCCTGATTACCATATCTAGATAGGTCCTTTCACTGTACATTTGCTTGCTTATGCTTGCATTTGTTTTTATCTCTTCCACCTGATTGCAAGTTCCTTGAGAACAGAAGCACGTTTATTTTTGTTATTAATGATTAGTACTCTACGTATGACTCAGCACATAGAAAGACTCATATTTTGTTAAATGAATGAATGAACATGGGGAAAAATGGAAACTTGTGATTGATTAAAAATAATTTATCTAAGATTCAACCCTAAGCATAAAATAAACCCAGAAACCTAGCACATCTAGTTTAAAATGTTTATAAAGAGAACTGGCTCTTTGAGATGGTCTTTGAGATTTCTAATAATGGTAATGACCAAAAGCACACATTTGATTTTTGTTTTACTTTGTTGTACTGATGAATGATATGCAAAATGAATTTATATAATCTCTGATCCCAAAGGGACTAGTTAATGATGACAATGACATCGAGAAAAGGCTTTAATAAAGAGTTATTTCAGTTAGCTCTTAAGCATGTGTTCTAATGTTGCAATGATTCTTCTTTTGTCTTCCTCTCTAGTTCCTTTTCCTTTTTCTGATAACACATCCCAGTTACTCTTGTCTGAGTGCAAGTTTCCCAAGGGCATGAAAATGCATTTAGATTCAACCCAGTTTTTACATTCCAGAATGATTCCTAAAAAGGATGGAAAAGAAACATTTAAAAATAGTAGAATTACATGTAGTAGATCTGACTGTATTTAGCCATCCTCAGAGTTGGAGAAAAATGTTCTTTACGAAGAATTCTAACATTTGCGAGAAACCACTTAAATCAGAACATGGGTTACTGCATATTTTCAAAGGGAATCTATTTCCAGTCAGAATCAGAGACTTTTTTACTGACAATGTGCAATTACCTTCCACTTATCCAACTGCCATTTTCAACTGCTATCATGCTGCCCAATCCCCAAAGCATTTAAATCCATTTCAAACCACTCACAATTTCCCATGATTTAATTAAGCAAAACAGCTCAGTTGTATCAGAAAGTTACTTTTCTCTAAATTTTTAACATATTAGTTATATTAGTGAATATTTATGTTTGCTCGGACACCATTTTAGGGAACATCCTGGGAGTAAATGAGCTGCCAAATTTTTTTGTCATTTAGTTTTTTTTCAGAATTATACTACTAGATTATTAAAGAACCTCTCCCTGCTCAAATATTGTCATTAAATAAACCATACGTTAGTTTCATTATCTATTAAATATTAATCATGTCTTGACTCTCTTCCTTTTAGATGTAGTGGTCTTCAATTCTTTGCTACTCACAAACCACCTCAAAGAATTGTGAAAAATATCCCTTGGCACATTTTTAAAGTTAACATCTCAAAATAAAATGTTGCATTATTTTAAAAAAAACTCTAATGAAATCTTTCATAGTGATTTAATATTGCCACATTATGTAAAAATATATAGTCAATAAGTTGCATTATTTTTTCTCCTTTACCCCTATTTTCATTCTACTTTTTTTAGAATTATTTCTAATATAAAAGCTTTTAAAGTTCACACATTATTCATTCATCATTCTTTTATACTTCTCTGAAATAAAAAATAAGTTTAAAAAATCATATCTAGACTGCTTATAGAAATGCAGATGTATATTTACATGTAAAATTTTATTTCTGGTAACCATAGGATATATATGTTAAAAGTTCTGGATTGATTGATCATTACAATTATTTTTTTAAAAATACTCAAAATAGCATACTTATATTAAATTTTGATATATATGATTTAAAACACTTTGTTTTACACAACATTTCAATTACACACAATTTTATCAGAAATACATTGATCTTTTTGTTTCTTTTGGTGACAGAATCTCATTCTGTCACCCAGGCTGGAGTGCAGTGACATGATCATGGCTTATTGCAGCCTTGAACTCCTGGGTTCAAGAAATCCTCCCACCTCAGCCTCCTGACCATACATTCTTCTTGGCCCTGTACTATACAGGCCTGGCTTTTTTTTTTTTTTTATAGATAAGATCATGCTCTGTTGCTCAAGCTGGTCTTGAACTTCAGACCTCAAGCAATACTTCTTCAGCCACTGTGCCCAGATGAGAAATGTATTTCTTAATGAAACAGATAACATTGTATTATTTTTCAAAAAATATTATTTATTACTAGAATAAGATAGGAGACATTAATTCTTATGCTACTTTGGCATTTCTACATGCAGGCCCTAAGAATTTTGGTTACATATAAATAAATGGCAATGGAAGGAAGCTTTGAAAAACAGTCTCACTGAGTTCTTTCATCCTCTTTGTTCTAGCCAAATCACCATGATCTATTATCAAAAAAGTGTTTTATAATCAGTTAGCAACTCGGTTAGGTCTTCCTTTTTCTTTTTTGTTTTGTTAAATGAAGAAATCAGATTTGCAGAAGATACATAACAAGGCATATCAAATGAATTAATTGTACCTGTTACTTTTTCACTGAGAGGCAACTGTTAAACCTGGCATAGTCAGGAAACAGAAATATTATTAATTTAAATATACATTGGATGATATAGTATTTTGGAAAAAATGCTATTAAATCACCACATGAATTACATATACTCTTGTAAAAACCATGGAACTTCAGACTTCGCTTATTCAATTTTGGAAAATGTCTGTCATGCAACTTAATTGCAAAGCCAGTTCTTTTTGATTTGACCAGTCAGCCAAATCAGAGTTACTTCCTGTCAGAAAAAGTTTGGTTTTATTTTTCAGTTCAATAAATATGTTAATACATTTTACTCTGACAAGCACCTCACTTCTGAATTTGAAGACAGTTAAAGAATGTATCTTTGACGAGCTTGCTTCCTAAATGAAATAAGGCATGTCAGCTTCAGTATTTCTTACTGATAATAATTTCTTTACTAGTGTAAAACTCAACATCAAGAGGTTTGCATTTTTTGACAACAGTAAAGGGGATAGGGGAGGCGAGGTCATTAAATGAAAATATTTAATTAGCTTCACTACTCTTTAATATGGCTGAAAATAGAACGCTGTAACATAATGTTTTGCAAAAGACAAGGAAAGAGGCAAAAGACACTACCGAGGTTTATGGTATCTTCATTTAACATCTTAAAAGTTGACACCAATTTTTCAATTGTTCTTTTTTTCTTTCACTTCAAAGATCTTATACTCAAGACCAAAGCATTATATGATGAGTGTAAGGTGAAAGAAGGGCAGTTGAGGATGGGGTGGTGGCAATGGTGTGTCAGTAAATGTTTAACAACCAGTGTTCTGAAAAGAAAGTATGCCTGTATATATATATGTATATATTTAGTATAAGTTTTACTGATCTAAAGGATATATAGCACACAATTTGCAAATAATAATTAAGTATATAATACTTTTTATTATGAATTTTACATAAGGAATTAATTTTCATAGGATGCTTTTGGTAATTTTTGCCAAACTCTTGTATCCAGAGCCAAATCTTGATTGCAACTGACAAATAGGTGAGGTTCCGACATGAATGCTGATTGATAATTTGTTTACAATAACAAGAAAAATGAATGTAAAACAACAAAGACATGTCAAAATTGACTCTTTTGCCAATGACATGAGTGATTTTGTTGCTGAAACAGATAGTAGTTTTCCAATCCCCAAAATTTTTCTGTGTTTTTTTTTTGCACGGTGTACAATATAGTGGATACAAGTTTAATCTAAATTATTAACAATTTATCTCTTATTTTTTAAGTGTAGCCAATCAACAAACAATAAACCAAGACCTCCTTTGTAGCATTTGTTGATATCCTCATTGATTTCAAGCTACCAAGGTGATATCACTGTATATATGGAGAGTTGGGAAGATATGTGCAGTAGAACACCATTTTAGAATATTTCCAACTAACAGATGTAATAGATGTAAATAAGATAAAAAATATAGATAAGAGTAAGAATGTAAAATTACAGAGAAATCATGAATTTTGAGTATTTGTTATCTTTGGGTTTTAATACAATTTATTTGATTATAAATTTATGTGTTTTCTTATTTATGGCTGCATTTAATAACTGGATTGTAAAATTTCTGAAAGTGTAATACTTTTGGAAAAGGTATGAACCAGCTCCAGTCCACTACTGGGTGGAAGGCTAAGAGAAAGTGTGACTCCTCAGAATTTGAAGATCTGATTCCCTTAGTTTTCTAATTATTTTCCAGCTCTCTCAATTCATCATTTTTAGTCATACTTTTCTACAAAGTATTTTAGATAGTATTTCCTGTTTGTTTTCTTTTTCTTTTTTGCAGTGCTTTTTCATTGACACTGAAAATGAGGTTTTTCTTTATCCAGCATGGGGATAATCCAGAGTTAGTCATTACCAACACAGGTGTGGTAAATTAAAGTAATTGTTGCAATTCTTCTTGGTCCTGTACTATACAACTCTGCCTTTTCCAAATACTCATAGTGGAGCGTACTAGTGAACACTTAGACATACTCATTTGTGTAGGATATGAAGATGTGCCACCCTAATCTCCCTTCAAATGAGAACTCTTGCACACCTATGTGCTGGAAGTGCTGTCAATTGACAGACCTCAGTTGATGACCCCCTCAGGGATTGCTTTGGCTATTGAAAGCCCCCTTGCCAAAGTTCCTGCCCTTCCAGGCATGGCCCACACCCAAAGACTGATGAAGGTGGAGATAAAAGGGTCTAGACATTTTGCTGAAACATAGATCAGTTTTTAAAAATCATTTCAACTCCATGTCTGTCTGTGAGGCTGGATAATCTATGGGCTTCATTGCTTCATTGTTCAGCTTCTCCCAGTGCCCAATCTTGCATACTCTCCCTTTATTCCATAGGTATTGATACCAAGGGCACTTCATGATGAATAACTTGAACTATAAACTCTGTCTTAGAGTCTTCTTCCTGGAGAACAAAAACTGCAACAATTGATGTCAGGAGTGGTCCAGCAAAATAGGCAATAATATAGGGTCTGTCGACTAGATTACCCTCCACTCAGGTGGCAGTGATATTCCTA
>NW_012103277.1:2768350-2776612 GCF_000951045.1 Mandrillus leucophaeus | reverse complement strand
TTTAAATCCAACTCAACATGTGCCCCGTTTAAGGTCTATGTAAAAAACTCTCAAGATGCAACAATAAAACCAAAAAAATCGAATGAGAAAGTAGACAAAGGAAAAGAAATTTCCCAGAGAAGTGAAAACTTATGTTTGTACAAAAACCTGTACGTGAATATGTTTAGCAGATTTTTTTGTAAGAGCCAAACACTGGAATAAGTCTAGATGTTTTTCAGCAGTAGATAATTAAACACCCTGTGGTATCTACATATCATATTCAGCAAAAAAGAGTGAAAAAATAGTAAAATGTTGATACATGTAAACACTGGATGAATCTCAAAAGAATTATTCTGAATAAAAAAAGCCAATCCTAAAAGGTCACTTGCTGTTTGGGTCAATTTTTCTAACATCTTGAAATGTCAACATTTTCTATATGGAGGAGAGATTAGTAGTTTTCAGGGCTAGGGATCAGGGGTGGCATAGAGTGAAGGGTAGGAGGTAGATTTGATGATAAAAGGGCAAAGGGTTTATTTTGTGTAATGCTGGAACTGTTCAATATCTTGACTGTGGTGGTGGCTACACAGACCTACATGTGATAAAATTGTGTGGAACTAAATGCACACACACACACACACACAAATGAGTGCAAGCAAATGGGAAATGTGAATAAAATTGGTGACTTCTATCCATGTCAATATTCTAGTTATGATGTTATCCTATAGATTTGCAAATATTACTATTGGTGGAAACTGGATAAAATGTATGTTGGGTTTCTTTATTATTCCTTACAACTACTGCATGTGAATCTACAATATGATCAATAAAGTTTTAATTTTAAAAAATGACTCAATAGTTTTAAATTCAGGATTTCAAGTATGTCTCTATATTCAAAATAACTATGAATGTGATTCACTGAATTAAGAGATGAAATGAAAAATTCTGAGATCTTTTCAAAACATACAGAAACTTTTATATATGTTAATACTCAATTCATATGAAAATAAATATGTAAAACATATGAAGAGCAAAACATAAAACAAACATACCTCTCAGCAAGTTAGAAATGAAAAAAAAAATTCTGATGGGAATTTTGGCAAGTTAGGAATGGAAGAAACAAACCCTGATGCTGAAGCGTACATGCAGTTACCCAATGCAAGTATCTTCCCTAATAATGAAATACTAGAAATATAACCCACCAAAGCAGACAACAGCACTCAAAACTACTGCTGCTCCTCAGTATTACTCTAGAGATCCAATTCGATGCTATGAAAATAGACACTAAGAAGATCTTAAAATAATGAAATTAAGACATAAAGCTACCCTTTTTTGCAAATGATATAACTACTTAGAGACAAAAAATATCCAACACAATCAACTAAAATCAATGAAATCTAACAAAACAAAGATAGTGAGAGTGCAGATAAATAATATATCAATAGATTTTTTATTTAGGAGGGATAACCAATCAGGAAATGTAAAAGGAAGATATTGCATCTAGAAGAGTAACAAGAATTATAAAGACCTGAGAAATTTAACAAGAAGTATGCAAGATCTATAAGAATCAAACCTATTGAAGAACATATGAAGTATGAAAACTAATAGAAAGCTAATCTATGTTATTGAATGAAATGAAGTTTTAAATCAATGGAGATACTATTAAGTCATTGAAAGGGATGATCAAATTTGTAAAAATACACTTCAATTTTGGCCGGGCACAGTGGCTTACACCTGTAATCCCAGCAATTTGGGAGGCCAAGGCAGGCGGATCTCTTGAGGATGGGAGTTTGAGACTAGCCTGGCCAATATGATGAAAGCCCAGAAAACTCATCTGTACAAAAAAAGTTCAAAAATTAGCTGGGTCTGGTGGTGCATGCCTGTAATCCCAACTACTTGGGAGGCTGAGGCAGGAAAATTGCCTGTAACCAAGGAGGCAGAGGTTGCAGTGAGATGAGATTGTGCCACTGCACTCTAGCCTGGGCAACAGAGCAAGACTCTGTCTCATAAAAATAAAAACAAAAATAAATAAATAAATACCCTTCTATCTTCCAAAAACTAGGCTATACATTTAACATGTGTTCCACTGAGAATCTCAATGGTGCTTTCCTGTAATCTGATTTCAAAGAGATTTTATAAAGAACAGTAAAGAAAAATTTTCCTTAGAATTTTAAAAATATACTACCAATATTGTTCTACATGTGATATTCAAGTGGAAATAATTTCCATCTTTTGGTAACTTCTTCAGAACACAGAGATGTATAGAAATCTTGTGTAATTCACTTTATAGGAGTTACATAACTCTGATACTAATACTGAATGTAGTTCAAAAAATAAAGACAGTAATTAAATGATAATACAGTAATACTAACTCAAAAAGAGTTTAATCATATGAATTAAAGAAGCCACATTTAGTTGAGAAACAGATTCATATATATGTAGGCTTAATGGTTAATAATGATGGCAATTCAAATTAGAAAAAGCAATGTTGCAAAATGAATTTGATGAAAACTGTGTCTTCTTCACACTATACATTAAAAAATTATATGCATATTAGATATTTGTGTGCACAAAATTTTAAAAGTAAAATTACGCAGGAAAATATTTTAAAAGATTTGAGTAGAGGATAAGTGTTTCTTCAATTGTCAAGAAAATACTAATAAAGCTGTCTATATAAAAGTTTTAAATTTCTTTAAATAAACAATGCCACATATAAAAGGTAAATGTTTCTGGAAGAATTGCCATTTGCTATAAATATTTCAGACAAAGGTGTTTTTTTTGTTTTTGTTTTGTATTTTGTCAAAAGTTCTTCAATATGTTTTTTTGGTAAGGGGAAAAAAAAAGACCAAATTGTTAAAATAACATAGTAACAGTGTTGATTACACAGAAACTAAACATTTTTTGGTAGTTTGATAGGAATAGAATTGCATCTGTAAATTGCTTTGGGCATTACGGCCACTTTAATGATATTGATTCTTCCTACCCATGGGCATGAGATATTTTCCATTTGTTTGTGTCTTCTCTGATTCCTTTGAGCAATGTTTCGTAATCCTCATTATAAAGAACTTTCACATACCTGCGGGCAACAAACATACGAAAAAAAGCTCAGTAACAGTGATTATTAGAGAAATGCAAATCAAAACCACAATGAAATACCATCTCACATCAGTCAGAATGACTATTGCTAAAAAGTCAAGAAATATCAGATGCTGGCAAGGTTGCGGAGAAAAGGGAACACTTAGGAGTGAAAATTAGTTCAGCCACTGTGGAAAGCAGTATGGCAATTCCTCAAAGAGCTAAAAGCAGAACTATCATTCAATCCAGCAATCCCATTACTGGGTAGATACCCAGAGGAATATAAATCATTTTACTATAAAGACACATGCACACAAATGTTCATTGCAGTACTATGCACAATAGCAAAGACGTGGAATAAACCTAAATGCCCATCAATGACAGAGTCAATAAAGAAAATGTGGAATCGATACACCATGGAATACTATGCAGTTATAAAAACAATAGTGTCTTTTGTGGGAACATGAATGGAGCTGGAGGCCATTATCCTTAGCAAACTAATGCAGGAACAGAAAACCAAATACTGCATGTTCCCACTTATAAATAAGTAGGAGCTAAATGATGAAAACTTATGAACACAAATAAGGAAACAACAGACACTGGGGTCTGCTTGAGTAGGAGGGTAGAGGAGAGAGAGGAGCAGAAAAGATAATCATTGGGTACTGGGCTTAATACCTGGGTGATGAAATAATCTAAACAACAAACCCCCAAGACATGCATTTACCTATGTAACAAACCTGCACGTATACCCCCAAACCTAAAAGTTAAAAAAAGAAACTCAGCATTCATATATAGAAAACGCTAAAATACAAAATAGTTACAAACACATATCTATTAGAAGTGGTGATAAAGGGGGATTTTACTTTTTACTTTGCATAGTTCTATAATCACATATTACTTTAATGAATACAAAATATTTAAAAAATCCAGTGTCATAAAATTATTACTATCAGAAATTCTTCACTGCATTCCTCTCATACTTCTATCCTTGATCATCTAAGTCCCTGACACCTTCCACATGCAGGTTCCATTCTGAATAGGATCCAGAACTATTTTGATGAAGGCAGGCTCTGTTTCAGCAGTTGCCACTCACCTGTGGTACACTCAATGTCCTTTGAGCCTCGGGTGAGCCCTGGCGGTCCATGTGCTTATTAAATTCCTACTTTCTGGTAAGTGTTTTTTCAAATAATTTTCCTAGTACCCTTTACTTGGTAGCTTCTCCCTTTAGCAGGCCAGTTTCCCATCAGCCCGGATCCCTACCCCTAAGTCAAGTGCTAGAGCATCATTTCTGACTACCCTAGGAGTGGGCATGGATGAAATTTGCTTTATTCTCAGTTACTTTCATCACTGGGACTGGATTAAACTCCTAGCCTCATGGACTCCCTTTGCTTTGCTACACCTCTTGAATAAAACTCTGAGCTAGCCCAGAGGAATCTCAGGTTTGGTGGAAGTCTTTAGACATGGTACCTCACACTCACTGCCTGGCTGTTGAGTTGACTGTCAACCCCACAGCTGAGGAAGCTTCCATAACTCTACTCTGTCTAGTTCCAGTTTCTTCTGCTTCTTTAGCAGGCAATTCCTGGATATTCTTCATTTTGCCCCTCAGTTTTCTCTTTAACCATTTCCATCTTGCCTTGTGTCCTGGGAAGCTGACCTTTACAGACTGAGATATTATTAGTATGATCAGAAGGCTGGTGGAAAGGAAGTTCGTGATTATTTATTTCCTGCTTGTTTCTCCTGACAAAGCCAGAGCTCCTTTCAAGAGGTTCTCTCCTATCACTGCAAGTCTCACTGGCTGCTGGTGACAGCGCCTTCCCTTTATCCTTTCAAGCCCAGATAGCAGCTGTTGCTGGTCCAGGATTTTGAACTATCTCTGTGAGTTTTCCTTAATGTTGCCCATGCCTTTGTTAATAGATTCTTTATTAATATTTCTTTAGTCACTGTTTTGAGTGTGCGGTCTGTGTCCTGCCAGGACTCTGATGCGAACTGTATTTATTACTGCAGTTGGGAAAGTTGGAGCAGAAGCACTTTTGAGTTGTGGCGCTAAAGGCAGCAGGGACACTCGTTTCTTGTCTTTGAATTTTAAAATCTCTTTCCTGTTAGAGACAGACTGTATTCGTAAAGCAAACATTACAGTAAATCTTCTCTAATCACTACAGTTGCTGAAATACTAGACATTTGATGTTTCTCTAGCCCCTGGTTAAAGATAAAATAGTATTTCAGTATTGGTCACAATGCTGATAAAGTGGACATCAAATCTAATTACTTACACTTAAAAACCAACATTAACAACTCTGAACCTAGAAAACTCTCCTATATCACGCTCAGTCTATTCAGTATTATATTTTCTTTCAACTATTTAATTTTTACTATTTGCTAGACCACATTATTTTTGTATGTTCTCTTAGTAGATTGTAATTTCTTTCCAGGAATATATATTGTAGTACTTCGTCCATTGTATATGTTCAGTCGACTATTTTGTTAACAATCTGAAAAAAAGACAAAGCAAGGTAATTGGAACTATGGTTCAATGTAACTGATTTGGTCCTCTCTTTTGGTAGTGTAAATTTATTTAGCAAATATTTACTGAGCACTTATCTTTCTATTAGATGTTGGGCATTGTATTAGGTATAAGGTTTCCATGTAGCAAAAATTTATGATGGAGTAAAGTCAAGGTAGTTTTTATAGCAAAAATCAACATTAAAAAAGCCAACCATGTCCTATGTAAAAGTTTCCATCCCTTGCCTTTTTAGTGCACATTGAAACATACTCTTACTATACTGTTTCTATGGAAAAATGCTTTCTAAGTATTAACCAACTTCTAAGTGGATTCTTGGCTTTCAATCTGTTTAAATTGAAAACTGTTTTTCTATGACCCCTTTTAACATCTTGAAGAAGATGCTCTGAAAGCTTATAAATCTAGGTTAACAATCAGAACCATAAAAAAGGTAATTTAATCCTTGCTTTAAATCATTTTCTGACATTTCTTTTTCCTTGCAAATGATAAAAGAAAAACAAACGAAGGCTTAGAAATTAATTAACCATAAACCATTGTACCAAACAAGGCTTAATCATTTCCTTAAATTTCAAATCAGAGAGAAATAACTACATTGAATAGTATCCATCCAGGAACAAGGCAAAATCTACAATGGAGTCAGATGCTCATTGAATTTTCCTTTCTTTGGGAGTTGATGAGCCTCAGTAGGTGATAGTAACTCTGCTATAAATGATGATGTCACTCATTATTACAACAAGAGGAGAGCATAGTTCTCAGAAATTCTGACCATCTGTCTTGAAATATGTTCAGCTCATCACTCAGTACAAATTCTTCTTTCCAAGATCCCTAATTTAGGGGCTGTGTCCATTTTTAAGTTTAGCTGGGTAAAAAATTTATGTTCTTATGAGATGAATCATTTATCAATTCCTATTGCGACTTTTGGCAAAATATTTTAAATGTCATTCTTAACATATAACAAATTCCCAACAAATAACAGTGCCTTTTAATTTAGTATTTTAAATTATTCTTTGCTTTCTTCAACTTTATTGTCCTATTTTATACTAATGAGTGGTAGTTCCTGTAATAATTCAAGATTTTTTTGCACGCAATCTATCCACTTTCCTCCTTATAGACTTGAGAAGTCAGATGGCACAGTTTCAATCACGTATTTTCTAGTGGAAGAACAATAGAGTCATCTAATGTGTCTTTCCAGTTCTGAAAACCATATTTCCAAAGGTGATGGTGTACCTGGCCATTTGGTCTGCCGTATTTGAGCATTTATGAACCTCACCTTGCATCCTGCTGAGAGCATGTGTGCTACTTGTTGAAAAAATGTCATGATGATTACTCTCTTATTTTTAAATCTGCACTGTGTTTATTTCTACTTGTTTCACAACCGACCTGCCTATAGACGGGCTATAGTTTTTTAGCCAGATGTTATTTGTGGGTTTTGCCATCCCTGTATTTGTGTTGGAAAATATCCCCTGTTCATAAAATCGGCTGCACTGTAGGTAAAAGTATACCTCTGAACTATGCTTTATAACTCACCTTTAAAAACATCAGCCCTCTTGGGGCATTATTTACAATGAGACAATACTTACAGAGCTCCTGTATTCATAATATCTTTAGTGATAAGTTATTGTGTCTGTTGATTCTTAGATTGTTTATGAACATTTATTTGCTTCTAATAGGCACCTATAAATTTCAGAAAATACACTTTACTAGATAGCTACTACATTTGATTTGCAGATATTTGGGTCACAAAGTATAACTTCAATTTAGAAAAGGAGTAATACATTTTGTTGACTAGCTGTTAAACTTGTCTGGAAACTCCTTTACAGTAAAATTCTGACTGTTTTCCATGCATCTATTGTATTCCTTTTTCACTGTGTAGCCTGCTGTCTATTTCCAGTGTGTAGCAGTTATGCAATTTGGATGAAATTAACTCAACTCTGATTGTGAATCCCATGCTTCTAGATATAGCAATTAGTTCAGTGATGAGCATGTGATCCCAGTATTTAACCAAAGAGTGCAAGGTATATTCCTGGCTAGAGGGCTCATTCAAGGATGTCTCAATTAGGATGAACTTCAGCCCTTGTATTCTTTAGGTTTGGGAAGAAAATACAATTTTCCTGTCTTTGGATGTGAATGAAGAAATACCTTGTATAAGAACACCATCATATAACCTGCGAAAATCGGCCATTGTGAATGGTGCCCCAACAGTTACTCAGTGTACAATGAGCACAGTCATACCCGGTGTCTGGATTAAACCCTGATTGCTGCCCACTGCCATCTTGTGACCATGAGTGAAGCTAGTCTGAGGACAAAGCTGGTGTGGAAATAGAACTTTGATAATTACAGAACAAGAGCGTGTGTGTGTAGGCATATAGTTTTGTAATAGTAGCACTCTATGCTATTATAATTGCTGTATGTTAAATCTTATGTTTTCTTTAATTGATCTGAAGAAAATAAAAATCGAAGAACTTAAAGGAAATTTAAATTTCAGACAAAAATTCACCACAATTATTTGTTTGAATAATAATAATTAGTTATTTAAAAACTAAAGTTATTAAAAAATACCCCTATATTGGAAAATAATAAAAATAGCTAAGAGTTCAGAGTCATCATGTTCTCTTCTAATCAAATGCTTCAATTTTGGGGAGTAATACTATAATTCAGAGGCAGTTAACATTGTTCATTTGCTTCTTGTGTTT
>NW_012103277.1:2761832-2768300 GCF_000951045.1 Mandrillus leucophaeus | reverse complement strand
TAATCTCAGCTCACTGCCACCTCCACCTCCTGGGTTCAAGCAATTCTCCTGCCTCAGCCTCCTGAGTAACTGGGACTACAGGCACACACTGCCATGCCCGGCTAATTCTTGTATTTTTAGTAGAGATGGGGTTTCACCATATTGGCCAGACTGGTCTTCAACTCCTAACCTTGCGATCTGCCCACCTTGGCCTCCCAAAGTTCTGGGATTACAGGTGTGAGACCCTGTGCCTGGCCTATATTTTTATTTTGAAAAGATTCATAACATTTGCATTATTTTATGTACCATAATTCCTCTGGTTTTCCTCTGAATGTAAATGGATAGACTGCTTACTACCAATTCCTTTTCCATGGCTTCCCCATTCTTGACCTCTTTATTTGAGTCAACTTTTGGTCACCTGTATGTCATTGTTGAGTACTATGTTTGTCAAGAAGGGCTTATGTGAGTTATAACCTCTAAGTTTGTCATTGTAGAAAACAAATGCCCCCAGTGTTACAATTAAATGACAACTCAATATTGTCAAAGAATAAAATTTCAACAAATTGAATTGAAAGATCTAATTGGCTTTTGTTAGCTATTTTTGAACCAGACAGCATCACATCTATGAAAGATGTTCTGTCAGGTGGCCAAATAGTCAGTTTTTGAAAAGGAACTTGAGCAGGAACAAGGAAGCAGCATAGTGCAAGGAGCCATTGTCTAACATCAGCATATTGCAGGTGATTTTCCTTATAGGGCCAAAGCAGAGGGGTCCTCCTTATCATGCAGGCTCAGGTTGATTGGACATGTTTGGATTGGTTGCTGTGAATCCCGTTTTTTTTTTTTTTTTTTTTTAATGACCTATTTTTAAGTTATTTGATTATGTACTACCCTAGCATCAATAATTCTGTTCTGGTTTGTTCTGGTCTGTTGGGTCTAGTGTGGGAGCTCAGTTCAAAACAGCAGCCTTTCATACATTTTATTTAACAATATGCTTTTCTTTGATACTACTTTTCTTCCTTGGAAGTTCATAAGATAGTGCTTCCGGTTTTACTGGCATTGAATTGTACTGAAAAAGTTTGAGGGTCACCTCAGTTTCTTCCCTCTGATAGATGACTTTAAGAAAAAATTGAATGGTGGAAGACTTTTTTCTTTATTATTGAGTTTCTATAATTTAACCATGATTTGTTTCTGTCTCAGTCACTCTAAATCAAATTTTCCAAATAAACATATTTCAATCTACAGACTCAATTCTTTCTACACTTCAGCGCCATTTTCCTGTATTATACCTATAGATGTTTTCCTGTTTTTATTTGTTTGTTTGAAATCTCTACTTAAGGAACACAAATTGTCTTTATGCTCTTTATTCCTTTCCCATCCTTTTCATCCATCGTCATAGCTCTAGTTTTTAAAATCTTGTTGCCTCTTTATCTATGTTCATTTTGATTACCTCAAGCTTTCTATACAACATTAATTTTATTTGATTTTAGCCATATCTGTGCTGTTTCCTGCTATTTAGTTTGTGTATTGTATCAGAAATTGCGTGTTTTGGTTCTCAATTTATTTTCTTAGCTTTGAAATACTCTCTTGCTTTGTAGTTTGTTTTTACATTATCTTATCTTTGAGTGATCATGTTTTCTCTCACCCTTAGAAACTTAATTGAATTACTTTGTTAAGGTCTTTTATAGAGCAAAAACACTGGCAAAAAATTATTCAGCGCTTCTTGGGTTATGTGTTCTTCTAAAATAAATTTTTCTTTAGTATATTTGTAACGTTTACTCTACTTTTTATTTCATCTTGCTCATAATAAATTTAAGTAGCTCTGTTTAGATCTTGTTGTTCTGATATAGTATGAGCTGATTCTCCTCAGTACTTGATTTACTTCTAATATTTTGCATTCTCTCTCTGACTCCATTAGAGGAGCATAATTTCTTGCCTTATTGAATTTGGGCTTTACTTTGTGACATTGATTTTGGACTTCGCATTCCATAACCGATGGAATATGAGCGAAGATGTCATGAACAAAAGGCATAAACTTGCATGATAGCTTGTCCTCCTGGACTTCAACCTTCTGCCATGAGAGGGACATGCTCTGGGTAGCTGTTGGTCTCAGAATAAGAATATGTGTAGAATAGAACCAAATCCAATCACCAATCCTTGAACCAATCCAAGACTCTCCCAGCTGAGCCCAGGAGAATCATAGCCATTTCACTGACCAATGAGTGACAGAAAGAAATGGCTTTTGTAACCACTCAGTTCCTGGGGTTATTATTCAACATTACTGCCACATAAATTAACTAATATGCCTTTCCCTTTTATTTGGAATCAGTTCTTTTTTTTCTCTCTCAAATGCTTTCAATGTCCTCTTCTAAAACTTTTCAGACTATGAAGGTGGGGAAGGGAATAGTTTAGCTGAAGCTGAGACAGATTTAGGTAGGAGACTTATTTTGTTCTCATCTGAGATCCCATTGAAAGTCCTATCTAAGGGAGATATTCTGCTCCTACAGCTTTGACAACTTCATTTTAGCACAGCACTCTGGAAGATGACCCTTCTTAGTGATCCTTCCTACTGACCTGTTTTCATGAGGTGATCTTGCCTTGATATTTAGTTTTGAGAATTTTATTTGGCTTTCCTAAGTCTGCTTAATCATTGGCTTTGCCAATTTATTCTCAAATTAGAAGATATTAATACAAATCCTTTGACCGTTACTGAAACATGCATTCTTTCCTTATCACCAGCTCTGAGAAAAGATGGTTAAATGCCAGGCCATGTAACCTGCTTGAAGTCATGCTTGGCTGTTCTGTTTCGGCTTTTTTTTTTTTTTTTTTTTTTTTTTTTTTTTTTTTTTTTCCCATTCGTGGGAAATAAACCAGTTTGATTACAGAAGAATTTTTGTCAGGTTATTTTTATTATGTATTCACTCATTTATGTAATATATGCTCTTGTTGTTAGGCAATGGGAATATAAACCTCTTGATCCTACTTTTCTCTACAGTCCTCACCTGGAATTCACTCATGTAGAAATGCCACATGAAATACTCAAGCAGTTCATAGACTCAAGGTGAGGATGTAATTTTGTGTGGGAAGTATATTGCCTATTAAAAAACTATGTGGGAAGTGGTGCCTTTTTTTTTCTTTCTTTTTCCTTCTTTATTTTTTATTTTATTTTATTTTTTTGAGACGGAGTCTCACTCTGTAACCCAGGCTGCAGTGCAGTGGCGTGATCTTGGCTCACTGCAACCTTCACCTCTGGATTTCAAGCAATTTTCCTTCCTCAGCCTCCCAAGTACCTGGCACTACAGGCACGCACCACCACATCTGGTTATTTATTTATGTATTTACTTATTTATTTGTATTTTTAGTAGAGACAGGGTTTTACCAAGTTGCTCTGGGTGGTCTCGAATTCAAGAGCTCAGGCCATTCACCCTCCTCAGCCTCCCAAAGTGCTAGGATTCCCAGCACTCAGCCAAGACTTTTTTAAAGTAAAAATATGTTCAGTATATTGTATGTCACAGAGTATTTTCTTGAATTTGAAACCATATTCCTTATGTTTTATTTTTACAATACTTTTTAGTACAAAGAAAGAAATTGCAGAGGAAATCAGCTCTCTATAAATATAAAAGGATTACATATTAGCACTTGGAGCAAGAAGGCACAAAAAATATCATGGTTTTAGTGTTTCTTGACTTCATACTATGTGACTGACTAATAGGGAGTCTGTTACAAGTCAATTAAAATGAAATCTTTCTTTAACATTTTCTACAGTGTATTGCACTAAGGCCTAAAAATAAATGTTTAAATTTGCTCATACCACCTTAGTTACATGAGTCCACTAATTAATACTTTCCTCTTTCAGTTACCTTTTAATATTAGAGAAGAATATGTTACTTTTTGCTTGATTTAAACCTGACCCAGTTTACTAAGGAGGCGTGCTAGTGCATGGCCTAAGAATTGTCAAATATTCCATTAGGAATGAACTTCAGTGTTTTTTACTTTTAGTGCATCAGCAAATACAGAAAATGAGTTAGTAGAAACATCTTTCCTCTAAAACTGGTAAATGGATCTCTATCAATATTTGCTGGAATTAACATGTAGTGGATTAGGTTATGCATTATACAAAGATAATATTTATTTTAGAAATTGGTCTTCTTTGCAAAGTCGAGCTTTAATGGGAAGTGAGGAAGGAGACAGAAGTGATTAAAATGCATATCAATTTTACCGGTTTTCTCACATAATCTCAAAAAATCTATAACTTAAAAAAGACTAAAATTTCTTCATCAATTTGCAGGCAAATATAAATGATTTCAGTAGCAAGTCATCCTGCCTGTAATGTAGAATATAAACAAATAAGCATGAATAGAAGAAAAGTACTTCTTGTTGATTAGCATAGGGTCATGTAGTATTTAAATCAACTTTAATTACTGGCCAGCTGAATTGTTCATTAATGGGTTGCCTGTAGCAACAAAAATTGCACATTTAACAAGGTGGTAAAAATACTGAACCACAACATCATCTTCAGTCACAAGTTTTGCGTGGAAGTGCAAGTTAGGTTGATTTACCCAAGATCGTTTATTAAGTCAATGGCAACAAAGGTTTCAAATTCTTAGCTTCTTTCATTTTGTTGCTTCTGCTTTCTGAACTATTCTCTCTCTAAAGTTATTAATTTACCATATATTTTTGTGACTTCTTGATTAGCAATGGGAAAACTGGCATGTTGATGTTTAATTACTGAGTTGCTTGCTGAAGATTGGCATAGACCAAATATTGTAAGTGAATATTTCATATTGGCAAAGTTTTCTGGTGTATATTCTGATTCATTTTGTGGATTGGGTTAATGTATATTCCTTTAGTTAGACAAAGTGCTATATGAATTATTCTAGAGAACTAGAAAATGTTTCAAATTATTTAGATATCAAATACAAAGAATGAAAAGTATGTTTTATTTTTTCAACACATTTTATTTCATGACTTTCTAAAAAATAATTTGATCCAAATTCCAGGGATAACTCCGGAATGAAAATAAATCTCTACTTAAAAGCCGACTTGCCTCTTCTTAACAGAGAGTCTTGAGGTGTGCTCACAGAGTGCAGCTGTCTTGGCACTGGGTTAACTGTGACATTTTGAAATGATTGTGGTTGTAGAGCTTCCTGTAGGCAGTTGCTGCTTGCTTTGTTAAATTGCCCACATTTTTCAGTCAAGCATTTTCCTGGCTGCATCAAGGGTGTTGAGTAACTGTGTTAACCTTGGTGTGTTTTGGCAATAGGAGATCAAGTAAAAGTCAATAAATGTCTCCCACAGCCCTGATAAACTCCAAGGGCATAGACAGAGGTGTTTATGTGCTGTAGGGGACAGTTTGGTCAAGTATACGTTTCCCTTCAAATTGCTTATTGCCATTTTAGTGTTAGCAGAACATATTTTAAGTCAACTTTTTTGACAGAACATATTGGTTAGCATTGCGTAGGCTTCTGTGTTTTTATGAGACAGATGGCAATTACCCATTTTTGTGCACTGTTATCTTTTAGCTTTAAGTATCGCATTTACTGGTGAACTGGACTTTGCCCTAATTTTTTTTTCAACTTTGAGCAGTCCCACCTCATAAAATCTCCTTGCAAAGAAATATTGACAGATGCCTATGAAATTATAATATTAAATGTTATAAGAAGTAAAAGACTTTTAAAATGGGTTCAAATTTGTGATGGAGTTTCTTTCCTTAAATTCAACCTTCTCATTTCTCTTCTGCCTTAGGATTGTTTTAGAAAGACGGTCATGGTTAATACAAATGCAGGTATATCCTAAATAGATAAAACCATCTGTGTTTTGTTCTTTTAGTTTTTCAGAGGCAAAACAAAAACAAAACATTACATATATAGCTTAGGTTTCTATTTATATTCACATTATTCTTCTGAAAACTATGCTCTCTTATACAGAGACTATAAAGCATATTAACCTATTAAAATTTATAATGTTTTAAAACAACTATTGGTCAAAATATTTCCTTAGTAAGTGTAAGTTAAAATCCATGATCCTTTGATGTGAATACTCAAGCTGGCATATTTTTAAATCAAGCACAATGTAAAAGGTTAAACAATGCATTATTAATCTTTTTCTCTCATTGTTCCAACACAAGGGAAAAGCAATTCTGATTTGTTTAAATTTTATTATCACATTTTTAAAAATCTTGGTTAAAGACTGAAATGTAGTCTCTAATGACCAGTGATGATGAGCTTTTTTTCATGTTTGTTGGCCGTATAAATGTCTTCTTTTGAGAAGTGCCTGTTCATATCCTTCGCCCACTTTTTGATGGGATTATTTGTTTCTTTCTTGTAAATTTGTTTAAGTTCCTTGTAGATTCTGGATATTAACCCTTTGTCAGATGGATATATTGCAAAAAATTTCTCCCATTCTATACGTTGTCTTTTCACTCTGATGATAGTTTCTTTTGCTGTGCAGAAGCTCTTTAGTTTAGTTAGATCTGTTGCCATTGCTTTTGGT
>NW_012103277.1:2737045-2761527 GCF_000951045.1 Mandrillus leucophaeus | reverse complement strand
TATGTCTGTTTTGGTACCAGTACCATGCTGTTTTGGTTACTGTAGCCTTGTAGTATAGTTTGAAGTCAGGTGGTGTGATGCCTCCAGCTTTGTTCTATTAGATTAGGATTGTCTTGGCTATACAGGTTCTTTTTTGGTTTTATATGAAATTATTAGTAGTTTTTTCTAACACTGTGAAGAAAGTTAATGGTAGCTTGATGGAGATAGCATTGAATCTATAAATTACTTCGGGCAGTATGGCCATTTTCGTGATATTGATTCTTCCTATTCATGAGTATGGAATGTTTTTCCATTTGTTTGTGTCTTCTCTTATTTCCTTGAGCAGTGGCTTGTAGTTCTCCTTGAACAGGTCCTTCACGTCCCTTATAAGTTGTATTCGTAGGTATTTTATTCTTTTTGTAGCAATTGTGAATGGGTGTTCACTCATGATTTGGCTCTCTGTCTATCATTGGTGTATAGGAATGCTTGTGATTTTTGCATGTTGATTTTGTATCTTTATTGCTGACATCTCTCTTTAGTTTCAGATCTTTAGTCCCAATGCTTAGTTTACGGACAAAGGCTCTCAGATGTCCCTCGAGTACCTCAAACTTTAGGAGCACCCATGCCTTCCTTTTCACTGCTTTTCATTTTTGTTTCAGGCATTCATCACCCCACCATTCCCATTCATCTGAAGGGCAGAAAACTCTTTTTATACTCTCTATCTCTCTCTTTCTCTTTCTCTCTCAGTATTACCTACAAACAATCAGTCATCATGTCTTGAAAATTCCCTGTCAGAATTGTTTTCTCCAATAGTCTCAAATCTATCTACTCCTTTCCATTCATTTTTGCGATTACCTATGCCTTCTTGCTTGTTATAACTAGTGAATAATTGATCTTTCTAATTCCCATATTCCTTCTAATCTAAACTATAGGATAAACCTCCAATTTTAATCTTTCTAAAGGCTCTAATCTTGCCACTTTCCTGATCAAAAACTTTGGCCGCTCTTTGTCTTCAAGAAAAAGTACATTCTCCTTCTTTCTGGCATTTGAGGGAATACCCAATCTGTCCTTACACACCTAGTTAGGGTTTTCTCCCAATACCCTTCTCCAAGCTCCATGTCTTACTGCCAACTGTCCTACATATGCTATGTTTTAAACATTTCACCTACAATAATTTGTCAGAAATGCCATATATTTACCTAGTTTATTGTGAAGCCACAACTCATTGGGATATGAACACGGAATGGATTTAGTTTTTCCCCAGTCATGTTCTTAATCATTCTGTACTAAACTTTTCTTGATCCAGGGGTGTCACCCCTTTAATGACACAGGTCAGGTTTTGAAACCTGGAGTACTTTTAGTTTTTTAAACAATCTTATTTCATTTTAACACTCAATCCTGATTCAAAGTTATTTCATGCTCCCAGAATAGGTCAGACCCTTAGCTCTACTGACTTGCAGGGAGAGATGAGGATTGGTCTATGGTCTGCTTTTCATACACCACCCCTTCTTCCATACCCACCCCTACTGGCTCCTCCAGTGTTGGGTGGAAGAGCCAGAGAGAAAAGGCAGATATCCTCTTACTTGCTTAGGAGAAGTTTTGGCTTCTCTTTGTTTGCTTCATGATTTATGGGATTCCTGGTGGCAGCTGGTAGCTTCATCTTGCTCCACCCGTAAGGGTCTCAGAACAGCTTCTAAGTACAGTTCCTAGAAAGATTTGACTAAATTTTCTCCCTGTCTTCTAGTTGTTGGAATCATCATCACACGTTCTTCTGATATATGAGCTTCTTTCTTCTACTACTCTAGTGTCCCCAATACAATCTTCCCTCCAGGGCCAATTCAGGGTTTGGCCACCTGTGAGAATGAGGATTTCAAGGCAGAGTGGCCTCACCCACTCCTTGCCTGTCGGTCTTCCCCTATACCACCTCTCTCTTATTTCTTCCCCTCTTTGCGTAGGTAGAGGGAGAGTGGCCTATAGACCAGATATTCCCCCAGATGATTAATTAGGAAACAAAAGCCTGTAGCCCTTCACTATGTGGCCAGTGGACATTGGTCCCCTCAAAGTTCACAAGAGTTGGAGCTATTTTCTGTAGTCTGATGATAGGCTTTCCACAGGAACACTTCTCCTCTTATAGGCGATCTCTTCTTTCCTAGTCCTGCCATATCAATTTTGGTAGCTGCTGACCATATGTACCGAGTATTCAAAAGCTGGTTGGTGGCAACTGATTTGTGTTGATAACTGTAAAACACACATCTAATTTCAAAGACTTAGGATATGAAAAAAAGTATAAATTATTATTTTATTACATTTATTATATGCTGAAAGTATTTTGAATATATTTGTTTAGATACTATGTTATCAACAGTAATTTTACCTGTTCTTTTTATTAATTTGGCTACAAGAAAACTTGATTATATTTGTGGCTTGTGATGGGATTCAGTACATGTTATCCCAAAATACGGTACTTTGAGATTTGCAAGTACAGAAGCAGAAAGGTCACTCTCACCTTCCCTCATCCTTTTCTCCTGAAGCAGCTCATAAAAATGAAGAAATGATTTTCTGATCGACCATTGATGCAGATCTTAAGACCCTAATGTGAGAGGTGACTTTCCTATACCCAGAACAAAGGAACATATTATTCCTGAAGATAAACAGTCAGAGAGAAGAATCTGAAGAAACTGGCCTTCCTGTTTTCCCCAGTTTATTACCATTAGATCATTCTCTTTGTCCAATCATATTTCTCCATGACTGTCTACTACTCATTAAACCTAGTGTAAAAATACACAACTTTAACCATTTCTTTGGGTCTTCATATCCTGAAGTAGGCTTCCATGTCACATAAAACTTAAATAAATGTGTGTGCTTTTCCCTTGATAATCTGTCTTTTGTGATGGGGGTCCTCAGTCACAAATCTAGGATAAATAAGAAAAAGTATGTTTTTCCTCCTCTAAACTTGCATTTTATTTCTATTGGATGATGTTAATTTAGAAGAAAGGGTATGTCAATTAAATTTTACTAGTTCAGTGAACTGATAATTTAGAATGTGGATAATTTTCATGTTTGACTTACAGCTTTTGGGCTTTACTCACCAATCAGAGACCAGCAAAGACAGCATAGAAATTTAGTCTCCCGCTTAAAATCTTATTGAAAAGTATCCCTCTACTTATACAATTCAGTCCTGAAAACATGGGTTAAGAATTAGTCAGAGCTGTATATTGGGCCAACTGTTCATACCACCTAGGTTATAGTACTAGATGAATGTTAAAAAGGTATTTTTTGAATTTGCGATATCAATGAACATTAAAGTAGACAGAAAAATAGACACCAGAATTAAAATCAACTAATATTAAGTCTAGAAATCAACTTATTATTAGGAGGTTTTGTGGTAACATTTGAGGAAATAGAACAAGTTGTTCTCATCATGCTTATTGATTTTACTGAAATATTACAACTATTTCTCTAAACGAACCTAAAATACATTCTATTTTGTAATTAAGTTTGACTTCAGATTGAATGCTACTTTTGCACTGAAAAACATTGTTTAAATCTATATATGTGAAGGGGATGATAGGCTATATTACTAAATAGAATGCACGTTTCCTTTTTTAAGTCGAAATGAAAACATTCTAAACATTTATAGATACATCATCATTAACTATAGGAATATAAATTTATCTCTTTAGAAAGTCACACAGAACTGCTACAAAACAGCAAACTCTATCAAGGTAACCTTTATTCCGTTATGATAGTTATTATGAGGTATTTAAACATGTACTTAAAATGAAGTTGTCCTTTTCCTTCTGCCTAGATGTCATATCTTCTTGGTAAAAGAAATGTCTAAAAATATTCCCCTTCCCTATCTAATTGAGCATATATGAGAGTATGCTGTAATTGGTATTCTGATTGCACTAAGATTCCTCATCATACCCATTTTTGTTTCAATACTGTCATTATCATAGTTTTACATTATCATACTTAAAGCACTTATGATATATGCAGAGAAAGTTATAAAAAATGAGAGTTATAATTGTGGGTCTTAGAAAAAATGTATGTGAGGGTTTCTGAGAAGGACATTTAACCACGAAATAACAAAAATAAAAATATCTAATGACAATAAATGACAGCCTAAACAAAGAATGAAAAGGTGACTTTCCAATTCTAAAATGGAAATTTTTGACATTTTTATATTACTGATCTGATATGTATTATCTCTCTGACACTAGTGGAAAGCTGTTATGTTTTTAAATTTCCACTAGATTTTAGATAGGAAACATGAAAAGTAGGAAAAGATACCGTTTCTTGTTATTGTTTTGTCCCGACAAAATTTATACTGTAAGCGGAGATTCTTCGAAAGAATAGAGCACATAATTGAGGCAGCTCTTTTACTCCTTTCCAGCTGCTGTTTTTGGCTGCTAATTGCTGACCACCACAACACTTTGTAACTTTAAGTGATTTCCATTTAAAATGAATATTTCTAGGAAAACGGAAATCACTTTAAAATATATTCAAATTCAGAAGTAAATACATAGATTTTATTCACAATAGAGATGCATATAAAAATACATATAACACACATTTATACACACAGATATATATATATATGGACATTCTTCAAGACAAAAATTAGGTTATTTTGAAAAATAATCCAAAATTGCTCATATACCAAAGTGCTATAGGTTAGAGAAAATAGAGCATTTGTCTTAATTTAGATAAACAGGGTAAAAAATATAATGGTACAGAATCAGAGACACTGAAATATAAAGTAAATAAACAAAGAGAAATTTCATGGCCTCTTTGTATCTGTAGGAGGGTCATAAAACAGGAAGAATAAAAACTTATACAAACCACTGGGCTCTTTGGACACCTGAGATTGAGATCCCCATGAGTATTACACACCATCTTTAACTTCCTGTTACTTAACAAGTAAATATCTTTATTGTGTTTTATGTCTTTGGTAAACACAAATATCTTAAAATGGTATCTTCTCTTGAGGCTCATTAAATAATGAAACATGATAATTCTGTCTTTAGCATTCTCTTGGAAAAGTCTAAAAACGGAGTAAAATGCTCATTTAGGAAAAACAGTGTTTGATATTTCTTTAAGATAGATGATTTATTAGATTTTATATTTACATCCGTTTTTTGCTTCCAAACTTTTGTATCTCAGGTGGATGATCTTTCAAAAGTGGTTGACAAAGATGTAAACTCCTGTTCATGTGTGCTTAGATTGGAAAGGGGAAATTATAGATTGGATATCAGAATTACCTTTGTGAAAAACAGATTTGCAATTAATCCCTCATAGTTAAAAATCAAGCCAACAAACTCATCACCATTAAAGTGCAAAATCAGAGTGCAGACTCCCTGGTGGCAGCAGCTCAGGGAATGGACCTCCAGAATATGCATTTTAAAATGTTCCTTAGGTAAAATTGATACAGCCAGTCCCCAATCCAAATAGAGAATCGATCCTATAGGTTCTTGATATTCTATTCTTATTTAAAAAATAGGATCACTAGAAATATGTATACTTAAAATTTTGCTTTCTGTCTTGGCATTTATGGAGCTCAGACTATATTTTAAAATACAGTCAATGGGCCACATAAGTATGTTTTGGTCAATGACAGACCACATACATGGTGGTGGTCTCATATGATTATAATGAAAGTGAAAAAATTCCCATTACCTAGTGATGTCACAGCTGTCATAATGTAGTAGCACAATGTACTCATGTTTGTGGTGATGCTGGTGTAAACAAGCATACTGTGCTGTCAGTCTTATAAAAGTATAGTACATACAATTACATACCATATATGACCCTTGATAATAAATGACAATGTTGCTGGTCTGTGTATTTACTATATTATGTTTTTACTGGTATTTTGGAGCATACTCCTTCTACTTATTAAAAATAGTTAACTGTAAAACAGCCTCAGGCAGATTCTTCAGGAAGTATTCTGGAAGAAGGCATTGTTATCATAAAAGGTGACAACTCCGTGTATACTATTGCCCCTGAAGACCTTTCAGTGGGACAAGATGTGGAAACAAAAGACAGTGATAGTGATGATCCTGTGCCTGTTTAGGAGTAGGTTAATGTGAGTGTTTATGGCATAGTTCCTAAAAAAAATAGTTTAAAAAATTTAAAAAATTAATATAAAAAATTCATAGAATAAGGATACATTTTTTGTACAGCTGTGTATTTTAAGCTATGTTTTATTGCAAAAGAGTGAAAAAGTTAAAAAGTTTGTAAAGTAAAAAGTTACAGTAAGCTAAGGCTTATTTGTTATGAGAAAGATTTTTAAAAATAAATTTGATGTCATCTACATGTGCAGTGTTTATAAAATCTACAGTAGCATACAGCAATGTCCTATGCCTTCACATTCACTCACCACTCATACTGACTCACCCAGAGCAACTTCCAGTACTGTAAGCTCCATCCATGGTAAGTACCCTATACAGGTGTACCTTTTTTTCTTTTATATCATATTTTACTGTACCTTTTCTATGATTAGATACACAAACACCACTGTTACAATTGCCTATGGTATTCATTATAGTAACATGCTGCACAGGTTTGTAGCCTAGGGAACATAAGCTATACCAGTTGTTGCACTACACACCTCGAGTAGTGTGACATATACACTGGGTATGTACATCATCCAGCATACTTACACATAGAGTGTACCATTGTGTAAATACACTCTTATGTTCACACAACAGCAGAATTGCTTAATGCTACATTTCTCAGAATGTATTCCTATTGTTAAGTGACACATGACTGTACAACAGTATCTTAGTTGATGACTTCACAGGCTAAAGTTAGTATTTTTAGTTTTAGGTTTTATATATTCAGTGGTAATATCTTCACGCTTGATAGAATATACCCTCTTGTTTTTGGAATGCCTTGAAGTCAAACAGGTTAGCTTAAGCACTTGAAATTATTTATAAATAAGTAATAGCTTATACACTTAAAAACATCAATTTCAACTTGAAAACATTTCTTTTAACTTTTTACCTCTTCTCTATTCTCACAGATATTTCCTCAAAAATACCAACAAACTACTAAATAACCTCCTCCAATAGTTTTTTGTTTATTACAGTTGACTCACAAAAATGTCTTCCAAGGGGATGGTAGAAAACATTTTATTGAATAAAAGATTTAACCTTTATTGTAGGATATTCATAAACCTCAATGATATCAATTTGATTTACCATATTAGCCCTATCTCTCAATATTTAATTCTCCCAAATCAGTGTACTCAATTAAATCTCCATGCTTTTATTCATATTGTTTCTACTGTACAGCATGTTCTTCCTTCTAATTTATTTCTGTTTAAGATTAACTATTCTTTAAGAACCAACTGAAATGTTATCTCCTCTGTGAATGTGTCTTCCAATCCTACCAGAAAGAGCTCTTTTACCCTCATATAGTATTTAGAAAACTAGATTTTTAAGTAATCACAATATATTGTGGTTATTCATTTTTATGCATTGTGACCTAGAACTTGGGTCTTAAGTAAAATCTAAATAAAAGACAATAATTTTATAGATATCATATTGTATGCCATGACTTGTGATTATACAGCACCATGGTCTAAGTCTAGCTTGAAGAAGTTGATTTCACAAAAATTTATTTGTTCTAATGTTACAATACAGGCTCCATTCTTTTTTCCAATTTCACACTTCCTCATGGTACCTGACTGTATTAGTCCGTTTTCATGCTGCTGATAAGGACATACCCAAGACTGGGAAGAAAAAGAGTTTTAACTGGACTTAAACAGTTCTACATGGCTGGGGAGGCCTCAGAATCATGGCAGGAGGTGAAAGGCACTTCTTGCGTGGTGGCAGCAAGAGAAAATAAGGAAGAAGCAAAAGCAGAAACTCCTGATAAAACCATCAGATTTTGTGAGACTTATTCACTATCACAAGAATAGCATGGGAAAGACCAGCCCCCATGATTCAATTACCTCCCCCTGGGTTCCTCTCACAACATGTGGGAATACTGGCAGATACAATTCAAGCTGAGAATTCAATATTGGGAGAATTAAATATTGGGAGATAGGGCTAATATGATAAATCAAATTCATATTATTGAGGTGGGGACATAGCCAAACCGTATCACTGACTGAATTATTTGCAGGGAGGTTTGAGGGGAACCTATTACCGTTTGTATGGTCCTGGATCTTGTTATTTTCCTTGTCATTCCTTTAGCTTTAATGCAGCTTGAGATATGATGATTTGAAGACATCAAAATACCTATTTTACATAATAGTTCAGTTCTTCATCAGAGGGCACTAAATCCTAGGGAAGAATAAAATGAAGAATATAGTTGAGAATTCTAAAGCAATGTCAACAAAGGAAAAGAACTTTAAAAATAAAGCTACTTTACAAGCACAGAGTCCTTTTTGGGAAGATATTTCAAAGGTTTTCCTTCCATCTGAGTTCCCTACAATTCTATTTAAGTCCTAATTCTGTATGTGATTTACATTATGTTTCTTTAATATCAGGTCCCTTATCTCTGAACACCTTGATGGAGGGGCCACAAACTCTTTATTTTTGAACGTTCCTAAAAACACAGTTCTTAAAATACAGCAGTCTGGCTTTTAATAAATAAATGTTTTAATTAAATAAATAAATAAATATAAATTTAGGACAAATCACCACAGATTTTAATTTTACCTATTAATTACCAAATACTTGATGTATTATATAATGCTATTGTGGGCTTTCATTACTCACTTTACAGCAGAAATCACTGAAAGAGATTAGAAGGCTGCAGCCTTTTAAAAATGAGTTAGGACTTTTGCTTCCAATAGTAGTATAATGAGTAATTTGGACCAACTTTTCCAATAAAAATAAAAATCCTGGAAAAATTATAAGATATTATAAAATCGTTGAAGTGAGAAGATAATAAAAAGCTTAATAATAAAGAAAACTTTGATGAGTATGCCTGATTATAAAAAAGGACAGAAAAAGACTATATTAGGAACACAAAATAGGAAATAAAGAAGACATAGAGCAGATCTAAAATATTAAAATGTACCATGTCAACTTATACCAGTGCATTTGAAAAGCTAGGCAAAAGGGAAAATCTGTAGGAAGGTTTGAATTAACAAAATTAGACAAAAAATAGATTACAGAAGAAACAAGCATGTTCATTAAACACCTACCATCAGTCTCTCCTCTCTTCCCTTGTGGTAAATACACTAGCCTGTTAGTGTCCTGAGATTTACTTTTACTTCTGCCTGTCTGGAACTCTCTTCCACATGATTTTAACACGGCAGGATCCTTCTCGTAGTTAAAGGTTATGTTTCAATATCATTTAATAAAGAAAACTTATCTGGCTGTATTTCCTAATGTTACACTAATCTCTGTTAGATCTTTCTTCACTAAATTTGTGTTTTATTTCCTTCACAACCTTTGACATTATATGAAATTAGTCATGTTAACTTTTAAATGTATTCATTTATTTATTTACTTGTACATCGTGTCTTCTCTACTACAAATAGTGCTATAAAAGCAAGGACTTTATCAGTCTTTTCCACAACTTTGTCACTAGAACCTTTATCCCTAGCATATACTCTGGTACACTATAAACATGTAATAAGTATTTATTTACTGAATGAATTCTATTAAGTAAAAAATAAAATGAGGCTCTTTGATAAAATTACTACTATTCATCATTATATTGGAGATTCAAGCCAATGCAATAACACAAGGAACAGTGACAATGAATATAAATATTGGAAAAAACAACATCAAAAATCATTATTTACACATGCTGTTGTCAGCTAGGAACAAACCAAAACCAGAATAATTAATCCATAGGTGTGAAGTCCAATAAGACAGTTTATCAAGATGGAAAGATACAAAATCAACAGACACACACAAGTCAAATTTTATTTTATCGTAACAATAATATATTAGGAAATGTAATGGAAAAGCATTACATTCTCAATAGCAACAAATATTGAGACATGCTTAGGAGTAAGCCTAACAAGAAAAGTGCAAGAATGTCATGGAAAACATTGCAAAGCCTTACTGGTAGCTATAAAACATTCTAAATTAATAGAGAGGCAGTCTATCATTACAGATAGCATGACTCACTATTTTAAATATTCCTCACATTAATCTGTAAAGGCAATTTAATTCCAAGAAATGTTAGAACTGAATTCCTCATGGGTCTTAAAAACCAATTTTAAAGTTCAAGTGAGTAATACATTTGCAATAATTAGCCAAAATAACTAAAAACAACTCAAGTAGTTTTTAAGTGTGTCCTACTAAAATTTAAATATTTTGTAATGGTATAAAACAGTACTGTTGTTGATGCAATATGAGTTCAGAAATAACCCTCCAAATATATGGAGGTTGAATAAATAATGAAGTTAGCCTTTCAAATAAATGATGAAGGAAGACAGATCAGTCTATAAATAGTATTGGGACTAATAACCTGTATATATAAAATATTCATGTAGGAAATTATGAACAGCCCAAAGGAAATTAGACAAAAATAAAACACACAGTGATAATTAGAAATAGAAGCACATGAAATTAAGTGCAATTCATGCATTAGTTAAGGAAATATAAACTGAAACAACAAGACACCATTCTCCTGCTTGATAGTCACTGTTTTTGGCAGCACTTCTTCCTGTTTTGTGATGTGAAGTTTTAGATTGCTCCTTGTGTCACTAAAGTTAAATACACATTTCTGTTTTCTAATTTCTAATTCTCCTGAAGATTTGAGAAGATCTCTAAAAGAACAAAAGAAGGTGCCAAACTTACTTCACTATTTTAAATTGGGGAAGTCAGCATATTACTGCCAGTCTTTTAATGTTGATAATAAAATATTAATTAAGAATTTATATTTTTTATTATACTTTAAGTTCTGGGATACATGTGCAGAACATGCAGTTTTGTTACATAGGTATAGATATACCATGGTGGTTTGCTGCATCCATCAACCCATCACCTACATTAGGTATTTCTCGTAATGCTATCCCTCCCCTAGCCTCCCACCCCCTAACAGGCCCCAGTGTGTGATGGTCCCCTCACTGTGTCCATGTGTTCTCATTGTTCAACTCCCACTTGTGAGTAAGAATATGAAGTGCTTGGTTTTCTGTTCTTGTGTTAATTTTCTGAAAATGATGGTTTCCAGCTTCATCCATGTCCCTGCAAAGGACATTAATTCATCCTTTTTTTTATGGCTGCATAGCATTCCATGTTATATATGTGCCACATTTTCTTTATCCAGTCTGTCATTGATGGACATTTGAGTTGGTTCCAAGTCTTTTCTATTGTGAATAGTGCCACAATAAACATATGTGTGCATGTGTCTTTATAGTAGAATGATTTATAATCCTTTGGGTATATGCCCAGTAATGGGATTGCTGGATCAAATGGTATTTCTGAGAGGTTCTAGATCCTTGAGGAATCCCCACACTGTCTTCCATAGTGGTTAAACTAATTTACACTCCCAAGCTGATTTGTGATTAAGAATTATGTTCATATGAAGAATTAACTAAAGACTTGAAAGTCTTAATTGGGAAGTAGTCTAGAGTCAAAATATGAAAGTTAGTTGAAGTTTTATTTGTACAATTTCAAAAAAATATATTTATTTAGAATTTTAAACAACTCTTTCAGACAATGTATAGTTATAATCTAGATAAATACATTTAATTAAAAATTTATCTTAGTGTTTTAAGGTATAAAACTGTTTCAGTGCAAGTGTGAGGTTTATCTTTAGGGTTTATTAGCTAGTCCTAGTTAAATCTTAACTGGGATTTTTTCCACACACTTAACAATATAGATTATTTACCGTCTCAAGAATACACAGAAAACCCATTATAGGTGGGTCAGAATATCCATAGAAAGTTAACCTTCCTTTTAACAGTGGTAAGGAAGCAAAACAAACTAATGGTGATTAAAGTGTCAGGCTGTAATTGCATTTGCCTCCAAGTAAATCATCAAGTCCCAGTAAATAATTACAGCAAGCAGTCTTTCTCAGCATGGAAGAGTTAGCTAGGTGTAATTAAAATTTTTCAGGAACTATTATAGGATTTTTTTTTTATTATTATAGTAAAGAGCACATAGCATGAAAGCTACCTTGTTAACCAAATTTTAATGTATGGTATAGTATTGTTAACTATATGCACATCATTGTAGAGCCAATCTCTGTAACTTTTTCATTTTCCATGACTGCAACTGAACACCCATTGAAGAGTAACTCCTCATTTCCCCTTCCACAGTGCCTGGCAACTACCATTCTCCTTTATGCTTCTAAGACTGAATTCTTTAGATACTTCATATAAGTGGAATAATGTAGTACTTGTCCTTCTGTGACTAATTTCATTTACCATAATGTCCTCAAGGTTCATTTGTTTTCTAGAATATGACAACATTCTTCTATTTTGACAGCCTTCCTTCTGAAGGATTAATAATATTTCATTGTATGTATATACATGTTCTTTATCCATCAATGAACATTTAGCTGGTTTGTGTCTCTTGGCTAATATAAACAATGCTGCAATGAACGTGGGAGTGCATATGTGTCTTTGAGATCCTGTTTTCAATTCTTTTGAATAAATACCCAGAAATTGAATGGCTGAATTACATGGTAGTTTTATTTTTAATTTTTTGAGGAACCTCCATTCTGTTTTCCATAATGGCTGTCTTATTTTATACTCCTACTAACGGTGCACAAAGCTTCCAATTTCTCCACATCTTTGCCAACACTTGTCATTTCTGGATTTTACTTTTTTGATAATGGCCATCCTAACAGGTGTGAGGTAATGGCTTATTGTGATTGTAATAGGCATTTCCCTGTTAATTAATGATGTTGAGCACCTTTTCTTATACCAGTTGGCCATTTGTAAGTCTACTTTAAGTAAATATCTATTCAAGTTTTGGTGCATTTTGAATCAGGTTATTTCTTATTTTTAACTATTGAATTGTAGGATTTCTTTATATATTTTGGATATTGATCCTTTATCACCTTAATGGTTTGGAAGTACATTCTCCGATTTCATAGGATGCATTTTTGCTTTGCTGATCATTTCTTTTGCTATGCAAATGTTTTTTAGTTTGATGTAGTTTCACTTGTCTAATTTTGCTTTTATTGCTTGTGTTTTTGGTGTCATATCCAATAAACCATTGTCCAGAACCAATGTTACAAAGCCTTTCCTCTATGTTTTCTTCTAGAAGTTTTATATTTTTAGGTCTTATATTTAAATATTTACTACATTTTAAGTTGATTTGGGGGCTTGGTGTAAGATAAAATTTTAATTATTCTTTTGCATGTGGGTATCCAGTTTCTCTAACACTATTTGTGTTTCTTTCCCCTGTTGTAGAGTCTTGGCACTATTGTCAAAGATCACTTGACTGTATAGGTACCGGATTATTGATAGTTTTTCTCTTGAGTCCCATGGTCTGTATGTGTATCATTATGCCAGTACCATACTGTTTTGATTACCTTGCTTAGAATATGTTTTAAAATAAGGAAATATGAGATGTCCAGATGTAGTCTTTTTTTGTTTTGTTTTGTTTTTTTGAGATTGTCTTGGATATTCAGGTTCCTTTGTGGTTTCATAAGAATTCTAATATTTTTTCTATTTCTACAAAAATAAAATATCATTGAGATTTTAATAGGGATTGCATTGAATCTATAGATTGCTTTGGGTAGTGTGATATTTTAACAATATTAATTCTTTCAATCTATAAACACAGCATGCATTTCTATGTATTTGTTTCTTCTTTAATTTCTTTCAGCAGTGCTTTGTAGTTTTTACTGAACTAATCTTTTGTCTCATTAGTTAAATCCTAAGTATTTTATTCATTTTCATGCTATCATAAATGGGATTGTTTTCTTAATTTCCTTTATAATTCTTTTTATTGCTAGTACATAGAAATTTTTTTGTATATTGATTTTGTGTCATGCAACTTTGCTGCATTTATTTATTAATTCTAATAGGTTTTTCTGTAAAAATTTTTAAAATTTTCTGTGTTTACAATCATGTTATTTGCAAACAGAAATAATTTAATTTTCCTTTTTGATGCCTTTCATTTATTTTCTTTTTTCTGTTTTTTCTCTTTTATTTTTTATTTTTGGCTTAATTGCTTCAGCTAGGACTTACAGTAGTATGTTGAATAGAAATAACAAGAATGGACATTCTTATCTTGTTCCTGCTCTTAGAAGAAGAGCTTTCAGTTCTTCAATGTTGAATATGATGGTAGCTGTTTTTATATATGGTCTATAAAATGTTGAAATAATTTTCTTTCATTCCTACTGTATTAGTCTGTCCTCACACTGCTAATAAGTACATACCCAAGACTGGGTAATTTATAAAGGAAAGAGGCTTAATTGACTCAGTTTCACATTGCTGAGGAGGTCTCACAGTCATGGCAGAACCATCAGATCTTCTGAGACGTATTTACTACTAGGGAACAGTATGGGGGAACTGCCCCCAAGATTCAGTTATCTCCATGTGACCCCACCCTTGACACATGGGGATTATTACAATTCAAGGTGAGATTTGGGTGGGGACACAGCCAAACCATATCACCTACTTTAAGTGTTCATTATTTTTAAAACGGTGTTAAATTTGACAATTTTTTCTGCATCTGTTAAGATCGTGTATTTTTTATTCTTTGTTTTGTTAAGGCAGTGTATCACATTGATTGATTTTCATGTGTTGAAAAACTTGTGCATCTCATGGGTAAATCCCGCTTGGTGATGGTATATGATCATTTTATTGTGCCTTTGAATTCAGTTTATTAGTATTTTTCATACTTTCTTCTTTATGCTTCACTTAAAGAAGCTTCATGCATCACTGTTACAGAATTACAGCATTCTCTATTTATCTTTGTATCTATCTTTACCAGCATACTTTACACTTTTATTTACTTGTGGGTTGCTATCTGGTGTCCTTCTGTTACAACTTGAAGGACCCCTTTTAGCATTCTTGTAAGGTGGGCCTGGTGTTTATGAAATACTTCAGTTTTTGTTTACCTGGGCAAGACTTTATCTCTTCTATCATTTTTGAAAAACAGTTTTTCTTGATATATTATTCTTGGATGGCAGTTTTTTTTTTTTTTCTTCAGTACATTGAATATATCATCCTATTTGCTTCTGGACTGCCAGATTTCTCCTGAGAATATGCTAAGAGTTTTACGAAAGCTTCTTTGCAAATAATGAATTGCATTTTTTGCCAGTTTCAAAATCCTTTCTTTGGTTTTTTACAATTTGATTATGACATGTCTTGGTATGAGCTTTCTTGGTTTCATTCTGTATTCCTTATATCTTAGATGTCCATTTCCTGCCTCAGATTTGGGGACTTTTTAGCCATTGTTTATTTTAAAAAAAAAAAAAAAAGCTTTCTTCTATCTTTCTTCCTGATCTTTTGGTATTCAAATAATGTGTATATTGATGCATTTGATAGTGTCCCATAAATTCCTTATATTTTCTTTGCTCTTTATTATTATTTTTTTCTATTTGCTCCTGACCGGATAATTCCAAATGACTTGCCTTTGATTTTATTGATTGTTTTTCTTATGTGTTTAAGTCTGCTGTTCAAATTACTGCTTTAAAAAAAAAATCATCTCTTTGTAGATATTCTCATTTTGTTCATGCATCTTGTTCCTGAGCTCATTGAGCATGCTTATGATGGTTATTATGAATTTGTTATAAGATAAAGTTATATATCTGCATTTCTTTTGGGTCATTTCTGGGAAATATATTTTGTTCCTTTGATTAAATTGTGTGTCCTTGTTTCCTTTGATTAGGCCATGGTTCCCTGTTATTTTGCATTTAGATCCACACATTTGAGAAAATAACCACCTCTTCTAGTATTTAAGGACTGGTTTTGTAAATTAAAAGACCTTCATCAATCAGCCCAGCTGGAGTATCTGCCACCCCTCAAATCTTTTCTGTTGATATGTCTTCTCTAGATTTGTATTAGCAAATTCTACATTAGAAGGACTTGCTGTGAGACAGTTCCTGGAGCAGCCCTCCAAAAGCTAGAACACTGGATGCACACTCAACTCTTTTTTCCCAGGGGGTAAAGACCTCTGAACTTATTCTTCCTATACCATGAGACCCCTAAAGTAGCAGCAAGTCACTCAACTCTCTTGTTTTCAGTGGCCTCCAGTAACCTAGTGTATGCTGGGTCCTACCATTGCTCTCATTTAGGTGAGCCAGAAACTAGTCCCTCAAACAGTCTTCTGAATAGCCAGAACATTGGATGCATATGTTAACTCGTTTCCTAGGAAGAAGCTGGGAGTTGGGAGCTTTCTTCACCCATTCCATGCTGATCTGTGGAGGAAAGACTATGACAAATGAGTATCTACTACTTTAAACTATCACCTTTGTTCTCAGTTGCTTCCAAGCTGGTGCCCTTTCCTGTCAGAGCTTAGATTCACCACGACAGAAACCAGTCCCTTGGGCAGTATCCTGAAAAGTCTGAATATTGGACATATGATTTAGTCTTTTCCTACCCAGAGAGAAGCCAGAAGCTGAGGAGCTGGGAGAGAGACTCTAGTGAGTAAGTACCATCAATATTTTTTACCCACTTCAATGCAGCTGGTTTTTGCCCAAGGTTTTGCCCAGTGCAGCATTTGCCCAAGGTTTAGGAAACTCTTAATTGGTGTCTGTATTCCTCACAAAGGGAATTAGTCCATGTATTGGTCTTGAGTTAGTGTCTCCAGGTGGGGGAAGAGAGTAGGGCTTCCTGTCCCACCATCTTGCTGATGTCATATTCTCATTATTAGATTATTTTAAATAATAAATTTGTTCATTGTCAATGTGTCAAACATTGTTACTTCCATTTTCTTTTGGCTATGCTTTTGCTTAATGCTTTTAATGAAAGCACACTATTCTTTATAAAAATATTCATTATAGAATACATTATAAATCCAAACAGAAAATAATTGTGTTCATTTATGCAGTTTTATGTTCCCTTTCATAAGAACCCTGGAATAGCTACCTAATGTTTAGACATAAAAATATGTATCTTCCTTTTATTTAACGTTCTTTATTTATCTCTATAAATATCTCTATAAATGTATCTCTCTAAATAATAAAAAGTGGACAATTGCATCCTATTGAATTGTTTAATAGATGTTTCAATATTAACAAACTATGGATATTTCTTGAAAAATATTTACAAGGGCTACACAAAATACTGTAAGTTTAATTTCCTTAACCTTCTTTCAATTGCAAAACAAAAAACTATTTTAACATAAAATAGATTTTGATCATCAGAGGAAATCATTATCATTGCTTTATTCAACCACTATTCATTTGGATTTAATTATCTACATAATTATCTTTTCTGTTACTTTTCATACACTTCCATTTCTGAGCTCTTACTAGGGTCTTTTATTGGCAGAAGGTAGATGATCCCAGTAGGATCACAGTAATTTTATTTTAATGTCCGTGTCTAATAACTCAATGTCTTAGATTTGTCATGGGTCTGTTTCTGTAATAGGTTTATCCTCTTGGTTTATATTAAGTGTTGTCTTTGTATAGCTGTTTTCTTTTAAGAAATTAAATGCTGGACCCTGTATGTTAAAAACTATAAAGGGGATTGGATGCTTTGAATGGTATTATAACTCTCCTAAGTGGACTTGGTTAAGTTTCTAATAGTCAGGTAGGGTAGGACAATAACTATTCAGATCACTTCAATTACGAATTCAAATGACTTGTCTGGGCTTCAATCTTCATGACGATTGCTGTATTTCACATTTACGTTTATTCCTAGACTGTAGCCATTTTGAATCACAACTAAACGCTTGGGGTCCTTTTCAGAACCTATCTATATGGCTGAACTTGAAATTCCAAATTTTTTCCAACCCTTGAGTCTCCTGAAAATTCCGCTCAGCTATATGTTTTGGGATTTCTAGTTCCTTGAGACAAAAAGTAATATCAAATTCTGTACTCATTTGTCTGGACCTTTTCCCCTTAGTCTTGGTCCTAAAAAATCTTTATTGACAAAATAATTCTTTAATGTTTTTATAAAGATTACAAAAATTGTTTTCCTCAGACTTGATAGTTTCTCTTAGCAGGAAGTTTAGTGTAAAACAAACTATTCTAACATTGTCACTCACAGAAATTTTAATGGTCTCAGAGTAAAGATGTGTGGTATCTTTACTGTTGTCTGTAGACAACAGTCTCTGCTTTTTATTTATTGTACTATGCCAATAAACAAAGCAATCATTTACTATAAGAATTAAAAGCCGTAGTCCTCGTAGATAATGCTAGAGAGTGAGAATAATATACCCCAGCTTTGAAAATAAATTTATTCTCAGATCTAAATTTTGAAATTTATAACTTAGGGGTGAGAATAGAATTAAGCAAGTCTAGTCCCAACAGACTGACCAATTTATGTCACAAAAAATGTTACCAGTTCAGCCACTCTTGCATTTTGAAGTTACAGTTATTTGTTAATAGAGACTAACTGAAAAGATAGTCTGTGAATCAGAGATATAGTTGCCCACGTCTTTCCAAGGTATTATAAACACTTAATTCACTGTATTATAGTCTTTCTGGTCAATACAAAGATTTCTATTGTAGTTGAACACTTATTGATGTTTCCTGTTGGTACGCTGAGTCCTCACAATGCCATTCTCCACCAATAAATTCTTTATTAGTAACCTACGTTTCAGCCCCCTTTCCTCCTCCTCTTCCTCCCTCATTCTGCCAACTCCTGCAGTTGAAGAGTTCCTATTTTTGCTGCAGTCTTATCAGGAGTATTCTCTGAGCTGATCTCATTTATCTGCTAGCCTCCATAAGTTAATTGTAGGTTTTTCTCTGCTCAAGGAGTCTCCTACTTATTGTTAGTTTTTTTCTGGAATTTGTTTAATTTGTATTATTTTCTATCATTTCAATAAATGTTGATGGAAGGAAGTAGGCATAGTTACCAGTCTGCCATTTTGAATTCAAATCCTATTATAATTTAATTTGTAGGCATACAGCTTTTATTCATGTAATTAAATTAATGTTTATCATTGCATAGTTCTTAGAAAGGAATTTAATTGAATTGTGCATGAATTTTATTTTGTAACTTATTGTTTTGTAACTTTGTAAGTTATTGTTAGGTAAAATACTATACTTATGAATAAATAAACCTTTTACCCACTTATTCTACTAGCCAACATTTCTGAAGTAAAATTATTATTATATTTTTTACCTTGGAAATAGATTGTGGTTTTGTTTCAGGAATAAAAGAAGAACAAGCAATCTAAAACCCAGGAATTAGATTATACTCATAAAAGATTATTTTATGAGGTTTATTGATCAAAAATTTTGTTAATTTATGAAGTGAATGAGCAGAAGGTAAGAGTTTAAATATACATTGATACAACAAAAATTTAAACTTAGATATAAATATTATATTTTGCTAAATTTAATATTTCCATGATTGTACATTTCCTTTGTAAAAATTAAATTACACACTAAACACTGTCAATGACATTCTATTTATAAAATAATACTGCTTTTCTTTTTAAAGATATAATATTAAGTGTTTCTATCTATTAGATAATTGGATTTCAGTTTCTACCTCTAGGCACAGACAAGAGTTTGATACTTTTTCCTCCAGTTTTCCTTAGAGAAGGTGCAGCTGTATGAAAAGTGATAAAAAAAAAAAATAGTGCAGTGCTGGTTGGGAGGAAGCATTTTCTTTTTCAGAAATCAATAGGAACAGAGAGTGATCCTATTTTTCACCTGAGGCAAATCACCATTACAGAACAGAAGAGTGCTCCTCTAGTAAGGGCAGCAGTGACGCAACCTTCTATCAGTGACTATTCAAGGTTAGGAGCAATACAAAAGACTAGGGAGCGACTAATTAAATTAATTCTGTGGAAAAGAGACAATGGCTCCATGCAATTAGGGTGCCTCAAGGGCTTTCCCTCTATCCTCCATCTCCAGCATCGCCCAACCTTTTCTCTTCAGCATCTCACTCACATACTTAATACCTGGTGTGTGATACCTGGTTCCTTTGGTGTTCTTGCTTAAGCTGCAGTGTGAATATTTGAGTTGTTCTATGATTGATGAGTGCAGCAGGAAAGAAATGTAATTGCTTTGACTATGCAGCAGTAAATGGATACTTTCCTTGGAAATTCAACTTGCTTCATTTAGACCCAAACATGCCAAGCAGATGCAGATGATCAACTCACAGCATATGATACAAGCAAATATCTTTCTCTTTTATGTTCCGTTTTTAATGTAATAGCAAACTAACATCTGTTGTTCTGAGCATCACAAATCTGTTCTTTTCAATGTAAAGGTTTGCTGAGCATTGATATTTTGCGAAGAATAGTTTTGTGTGTGTGTGTGTGTGTGTGTGTGTGTGTGTGGCAATCTAACTGCACCCTATTTTTATGTCAAATTCAAATGTTTTTTGGAAAGGTCATTGTTGTGTATGTGTGACTTACTGAGCTGAACCAGTATGATAGATGTAATGATAGGTGTAAATAATTTTCAAAGTATTGTTCTTGAGGGTGAGTAAAGAAATAGAGAAGAAAGGTAATTGGTGTTTAAGGGCTAATGCAGTATGAGCAACACCTCTCATACATTATTTAACACTGTTACTCTTTAAATATACATTTTTTAAATAGATCCAGAGGGTACATGTGCAGGTTTGTTACATGGATGTATTGTATCATGGTGAGGTTTGGGCTTCTAGTGTGCCCCTCACCCAGTAGTGAATGTTATACCCAGTGGGTAATTTTTCAACTCTCACACCCCTGCCAGCCTCCCTGCTTTTGGAGTCCCCGGTATCTGTTACTTCCCTCTGTGTGTTTGTTCTTTACAGAGCACTTTTGTTCCACATAAGAAATGCTACTCAATTCTCTAAGAAATTGGTACCGGTTATTTATGGTAGTATTTGGTATATATTTATGAGCCTTTTCCAACTCTCAAGATAGACCCTCGAGTATAATCTGTAATAGTATTAGAATCTTTCTCTGAACCATAGACTTATAGGATTGCAAAGTTTCTTTCTTAGTACAATAGGGAAATGATAGATTAGATATAACAGGAAAAATCAAAAGATTTTTAAAAGGATTTTAACAAAAACAATATTACTTTTAAGGGTAAGTTAGCTCATGTGTTTGTACAGTGACATAAATACATCTAAATTTTTGCATAAGGTACAGGTGTTGATTTGTTTTTCCGATGGAAAAATCTTAGTTGCATTGCATGTCTCCACATTTGGTTGGCATCAACATTGTTCTGCAAAAAGGACAAGGTGAAACAGTATGGCTTGAGGCCATATAGCATCACATTCAGAAAATTGAACTCAATATACATCTTCTGCATCATCCCTATGCTACCTTTTAAAAAAAAAAATCAACATTTAGGCCAGGGGCGGTGGCTCATGCCTGTAATCCCAGCACTTTGGGAGACTGAGGTGGGCAGATCCCCTGAGGTTGGGAGTTCGAGACCAGCCTGACCAACATGGAAAAACCCCGTTTCTACTAAAAATACAAAATTAGCCAGGTGTGGTGGTACATACCTGTAATCCCAGCTACTTGGAATGCTGAGGCAGGAGAATTGCTTGAGCCCAGGAGGCAGAGGTTGCGGTGAGCTGAGATAGCACCACTGCACTCCAGACTGGGCAACAAGAGCAAAACTCCATCTCAAAAAAACAAAAAAACCAAAACAAACAAACAAACAAAAATTTCAAAATTCATTTTCAACAGAAAACAAATACATATAAAATAAAACAATAACAACAATAACCACTATTATTGATTGCAATATTTTATATTAACTGAAAGTTTTCACTTGAAATCCATTTAAGGCAAGACATTATTTTAAGGGAACAATAAATGTCACATTTTAAATTGATTAAAAAGAAAACATTATTACTCAAAATATATTTTCAAATAGGATCTCTCATTAGTTATAATGCCCAAAGCCATGGCTTTGAGTATTATGTCCTGCTGTCAGTCCATCTTTCAACCCTATAATTCAATAGCTTTTTTTTTGTTGTTGTTAAAAATTCTCTTTTATCTAATAGCTCATGTGCAGGTACATATATGAGTTCATACTCATAAGCTCAGGATAATTGTAAATTATGAGCTTTATAAAGAATTTGGAAGATTACCCTAAACAAGAAAGAGTTGAAAGCGTGGAAGTTTCATCTTTTGATTTAATCTACAAAAACGAAGCACCTGTTATGCTGTAGTATAAAATAACAACATACAAAAAAGTCAAGAATGTGGTACTGTATTACTGAGGTTTCCAAAGCTATCAAGCCTTCTTGTTAAGAATGATTGGACCTATCAAAATACGAAAGAGCAGCTGGGGACATTTGAAGTGATGATTTATATTTTGTGCTACCCTGGTCAGAGACATGACAGGAACATACAATAATAAAACATTGTTTAAATCAAGCCACAATGAAAGACATGATAGTACAAAGTGGGTATCTTTATACAATTAAAGATACAATTGTTTGGAAGAAATGTTTATATTTATAGTTAAAAGGAATTAAAAAGTATAAATAACGCTTAGATCACTTTTGTTTACATTAAATTTGAAATATGTAATTTTACAATGATTTATGTTTTAAAGATGTCCCACAGTTGAACATAGAAACTGTAGCCTTATATAAATTAATATTTATTTAATTGAAAAGTGTTCTATTTAAGCAGAAAATAATCTTGGTCTGGAGTAAATAACTCATGGGCAGAAAGGGAAGAGGAGGGGACCGAGGAGTCTCTAAGTTAAGTTTTAAAGTTACTTTTTATCCATGGGTAGTGGTAGAAATTAATGCCTCTATGGTAATTCAGACTGAAGAACACATCAGGTTCCTAGAAGATATCTCTGTTCATTCTTTTAAAAATGCAAAACCAAACTTAACAACATATCGGAAAGAATATTTTCCATTACGACACCCAGTCCCCTTTCTGTTTTTAATTGTTTGGTATATTGGGAATGCAAGTTATTGTTTAGAATTTATATGACTATTTAATAAGTATTTCCGTAGCAACTTTGAAGTGTTGTGCAGTTATTTTCTTTTAAATGTGAACTGAATATTTTATATAATTATATTAGCTCTAACTCTCCTTTTATAAATGACAATCAAAAAAGAGTGAGTAATTGAAAACTCCTGAGATATTGAGTTATTATATACAGTGAACATTTGATTTGCCAAAAACATCAGCTACAGCATCCTTAACAAAAAGGTTTTATACACCTGATTACAACAGAGTATGTTATCAATTATCTTGAATGGTTCATACTTGGAATTATTACTTCCATTGTCCAATTAATTGGTGTTATTGTAGCATGATTGTGTGGGGTATAATTATTTTATGAACTATGAAATAGAAGATGAAATGGTTTTTGAATTTTTCAACATTCTCTTTACTTCTATTAATTGTTGTCTTCATTTGGAATCTAAAAGCATCAGAGTGTGTATGAAGCATTCTATAGTCTAGAGGTTTTTATGTTCTCTTTATCATAGCATAGAATACATCTGACTGATGTATTTGTAAACTGGGGTTGAGGCCAGTTCTCCAGGGCAGTACCTGTATTGTCAGCCCTATTTTTTTCCTCATTAAAGAAAGCAAATTGAATGCAACCAAGGGAAGGTGATGTATAAGAGTAACCTTGAACCATGCTAAGACAATGTTTTATAGTAAAGTAAATTATCTCCTGAATTTTGAAGCTTTTAGTATTATTAGAAACAAGTTATTTATCACTTTCTATTGCATTATGGCACTGGATGAGAACTACTGAAAAAATTGTCAGTGGTTTTTCCTTTAACATTGTTATGTCACTTTTTACTCTTGACTGATATGATTTGACAGTGGTATATCTTCTAATTTAAAGTAATGGTCAGATACACATTTAGAATGACCTGGTTGGCCGGAATATGCTGCTGTCAGAATCATTCAGCTGAAAGATTTCCTTTTATAGTCCATTTAATTCAATGCAGCTCTTCTTTTCTGAAGGTTGCACAAGATTCCTCCAAAACTGAACATGCATCTAAAAGATCAGTGATTCACAGAAACAATTCAAATGTTACTACATTTATAGAATAACTGCAATTGAGTTGTAAATAATTTTTAGTTATACAGACATCTTGACCTTAGGAGGGTCATAGTCTATTACAAGTAAATGTAATATAAGGCACGGCATGAAGTGTGCTGCAGATAATTCTTTTTCTTTTTTTCTCTCTTTTTTTTTTTTGAGACAGAGTCTCACTCTGTTGCCCAGGCTGGAGTGCAGTGGTATAATCTTGGCTCACTGCAGCCTCCACCTCCCAGGTTCAAGTGATTCTCCTGCCTCAGCCTCCCAAGTAGCTGGGATTATAGGCACCTGCCACCACACCTGGCTAACTTTTGTATTTTTAGTAGAGATGGAGTTTCACTATGTTAGCCAGGCTGGTCTTGAACTCCTGACCTCAGGTGATCTTCCCTCTTCAGCCTCCCAAAGTGCTGGGATTACAGGCATGAGCCACTGCACCTAGCCCAGATAATTCTTTTTTTTTTTTTTTTTTTTTT
>NW_012103277.1:2731639-2736939 GCF_000951045.1 Mandrillus leucophaeus | reverse complement strand
GCCCGCCACCTCGCCCGGCTAGTTTTTTGTATTTTTTTAGTAAAGACGGGGTTTCACCGTGTTAGCCAGGATGGTCTCGATCTCCCGACTTCGTGATCCGCCCGTCTCGGCCTCCCAAAGTGCTGGGATTACAGGCTTGAGCCACCGCGCCCGGCCGATAATTCGTATATTAAATATTATATTTAATAATTACTTTTCTCCTATGTACTTTTTTTTTTTTACAAAAAATCAGAATATAATTCTAAAATTTAAGAAGCAAATACTATTTTATTTCATAAAAAAAAACACTAAATTCTTTAAGATTATCATCCGAAAAGACAGCTTTTGTTGCTTTCTGTTTTTGTTTTTGTTTTGTTTTTCTGAGAGTCTAGGGACCTTGAGTTTGGCTTTCTCATTGGGGTCTCTCTCATAGTTACCTCTTTATTATTGAGCTAACATTGGAATTGATGAGTGAAAAAAGTGAAAGTGGGAATGATATGGTGGTGATGATTATGTTGAAAGAAATAACCTGTATGTATGGGAAACTTACTGTGTGACAAATGCCCTGCTCTACATACATAATTTTATCCTTGTAACAATCCAGTGAGTTGGGCACTGTTATTGTGCCATTTCACAGATGAGGAAACAGGCACTTAGATATTTTATGCTGTTTTTCCAAGATCGCAGAAGTAGATCTAAATAGTGAAACAAAGATTACAACTCTAATACGCTAATTTTAAAACAATTTTAAGCAATACGTCTATAGGTATATTAAGAAGCAAAATAAAAACTAGGGATATTTAAAAAGGGAAAACAATACATATTTTAACAACCTTTCCCAAAATGTGTTCCAGAGGATAAGAGACACTTTGAAAGTGTCACTCAAAGAAGAGATACTTCTTTGAAAAGTGTCTCTTAATAAAAAGAGTTCTGTTTCAATAAGATTGGAAAACATAAGCTTAAATAAAATTCAACATGTTTCTTTGTTGAGAGGGAGTCTCACTCTGTCACCCAGGCTGGAATGCAGTGACGCGATCTTCGCTCACTGCAACCTCCACCTCCCAGGTTCAAGCGATTCTCGTGCCTCAGCCTCCCAAGTAGCTGGGATTACAGATGTGCACCACCACACCCAGCTACTTTTTTGTATTTTTAGTAGAGACAGCATTTTGCCACATTGGCCAGGCTGGTCTCAAACTCCTGACCTCAAGTGATCCACATGACTTGGCCTCCCGAAGTGCTAGGATTACAGGCATTAGCCACTGTGCCCGGCCTAAACACATTTCTTTATTGCTTGATTTTTTCAGAATATTTACTACGTAGATCTCCAATAGGAGAATATATTATATAGTATTTCCTAGATTGCTTGTGCATTTAACCTTTTGTCTTGAGAAACTTGCTTTGGGAAATAATCTAGATAAAATCTGGTTTACAATGTAAATATGTTAGCATTTTATATTTTCAGAATGATTTAAGAATTCTAGAGAGATTTGGCAAGATGGCCAAATAGGAACAGCTCTGGTCTGCAGCTCCCAGTGAGACCAACACAGAAGGCAGGTGATTTCTGCATTTCCAACATTTCCAGTTCATCTCATCAGGACTGGTTAGACAGTGGGGAGAGCAGAAGCAGGGTGGGGCATCGACTCAACCAGGAAGTGCAAGGGATTGGGGAACTCCCTCCCCTAGCCAAGGGAAGCCCTAAGGGACAGTACTATCCAGCCCAGATACTGGACTTTTGCCATGATTTTTGCGACCGGCAGACCAGGAGATCCCCTTGTATGCCTACACCACCAGGCCCTGGGTTTCAAGCATAAAAGCGGGCAGCTATTTAGGCACAAACTGAGCTAGCTGCAGGAGTTTTTGTTTGTTTGTTTGTTTGTTTTTTATATCCAACTGGGGCCTGAAACTCCAACAAGACAGGACTGTTCACTCCCCTGGAAAGGGGGCTGAAGCCAGGGAGCAAAGTGATCTTGCTCAGCGAGTCCCACTCCCATGGAGCCCAGCAAGCTAAGAACCACTGGCTTGAAATTCTTGCTGCCAGCACAGCAGTCTGAAGTCGACCTGGGATGATCAAGCTTGGTGAGGGAGAGGCATGCACCATTATTGAGGCTTGAGTAGGCGATTTTCCCCTGAGAATGTTGAGGAAGCCGGGAAGTTCAGACTGGGCAGAACTCACTGCAGCATGGCAAAGCGGCAGTGGCCAGACTACCTGTCTAGATTCCTCTTCACTGGGCTTATAGATAAAACTCCCATCTCCCTGGGACAGAGCACCTAGGGGAAGGGGCTGCTGTGGATGCAGCTTCACTGGACTTAAACATTCCTGCCTGCTGGCTCTGAAGAGAACAACAGATCACCCAGCACAGGGCTCAAGCTCTGCTAAGGGATAGATGGCCTCAGGTGGGTCTCTGAACCCCATGCCTCCTGACTTGGAGAGACCTCCCAACAGAGGTTAACAGACACTGCATACAGGAGAGCTCCAGTTGGCATCAAGCTAGTGCCCCTCTGGGATGAAGCTTCCAGAGGAAAGAGTAGGCAGCAATCTTTGCTGTTCTACAGCCTCCGCTGGTGATACCCAGACAAACAGGGTCTGAAGTGGACCTCTAGCAAACTGCAGCAGACCTGCAGATGAGGGGCCTGATGGCTAGAAGAAAAACTAACGGAAAGCAATAACATCAACATCAACAAAACGGGCACCCACACACAAACTCCATCCAAAGGCTATTGGCATCAAAGATCAAAGGTAGATAAATCCATGAAGATGAGGAAATACCAGTGCAAAAATACTGAAAATTCCAAAAACCAGAATGCCTCTTCATGTCCAAATGATAGCAACTCCTCTCTAGCAAGAGCACAAAACTGGACAGAGAATGAGTTTGACAAATTGACGGAAGAAAGCTTCAGAAGTTGGCTAATAACAAACTCCACTTAGCTAAAAGAGCATGTTCTAAACCAATGCAAGGAAGCTAAGAACCTTGAAAGAAGGTTAGAGGAATGGCTAACTAGGATACCAGTTTAGAGGACAACATAAATGATCTAGTGGAACTGAACAACACAACACGAGAACTTTGTGAAGCATACATAAGTATCAATAACTGAATCGATCAAGTGGAAGAAAGGATATCAGAGATTGAAGATCAACTTAATGAAATAAGGCATGAAAGCAAAATTAGAGAAAAGACAATGAAAATGAATGAACAAAGCCTCCAAGAAATATGGGACTATGTGAAAAGACCAAATCTGTGATTGGTGTACCTGAAAGTGATGGGGAGAATGGAACAATGTTGGTAAACACACTTCAGGATATTATTCAGGAGAACTTCCCCAACCTAGAAAATAGGCCAACATTCAAATTCAGGAAATACAGAGAACACCATTAAGATAGTCCTCGAGAAGAGCAACCCAAAGACACGTAATGATCAGATTCTCCAAGGTTGAAACAAAGGAAAAAATGTTAACGGCAGCCAGAGAGAAAGGTCAGATTACCTACAAAGGGAAGCCCTTCAGACTAACAGCAGATCTCTCTACAGAAACCCTACAAGACAGAAGAGAGTGGGGGCCAATATTCAACATTCTTAAAGAAAAGAATTTTCAACCCAGAATTGCATATCCAGCCCAACTAAGCTTCATAAGCAAAGGAGGAATAAAATCCTTCACAGACAAGTAAATGCTGAGGGGTGTTCACAACCAGATCTGCCTTACAAGAGCTCCTGAAGGAAGCACCTAATATGGAAAGGAAAAACCGGTACCAGCCACTGCAAAAAACATACCAAAATATAAAGACCAACGATACTGTGAAGAGGCTGCATCAACTAATGTGCAAAATTACCAGCCAGCATCATGAAGACAGCATCACATTCATATATAACAACCTTAACCTTAAATGTAAATGGGCTAAATGCCCCAGTTAAAAGACACAGACTGGCAAATTGGATAGAGTCAAGACCCATCTGTCTGCTGTATTTAGGAGACCCATCTCACATGTAAAGACACACATAGGCTCAAAATAAAGGGATGGAGGAATATTTACCAAGCAAATTGAAAGAAAAAAAAAAAAGAAAAAAAGCAAGGTTGCAATCCTAGTGCAATCCTAGTCTCTGATAATACAGACTTTAAACCAGCAAAAATTAAAAAGGAAAAAGAAAGGTATTACATAAAGGTAAAGGGATCAATGCAACAAGAAGAGCTAACTACCCTAAATATATACGCACTCAATACAGGAGCACCCAGATTCATAAAGCGACTTTTCAGAGACCTACAAAGAGACTTAGATTCCCACACAATAATAGTGGGAGACCTTACCACCTCACTGTCAAAATTGTATCAATGAGACAGAAAATTAACAAGGATATTCAGGACTTGAACTCAGCTCTGGATCAAACAGACCTAACAGACATCTACAGAACTCTCCACCCCAAATCAACAGAGTATATATTCTTCTCAGCACCACATAACACTTATTCTAAAATCAACCACGTAATTGGAAGTAAAACACTCCTCAGTAAATGCAAAAAAATGGAAATCATAACAAACAGTCTGTCAGACCACAGTGCAATCAAATTAGAACTCAAGATTAAGAAACTTGCTCAAAACCACAAAACTACATGCAAACTGAACAACGTCCTCCTGAATGACTGCTGGGTAAATAACAAAATTAAGGCAGAAATTAATAAGTTATTTGGAACCAATGAGAACAAAGTCACAATGTACCAGAATCTCTGGGACACAGCTAAAGCAGTCTTAAGAAGGAAATGTATAGCACTAAATGCCCATATCAGAAATCAAGAAAGATCTAAGTCGACACTCTAACATCACAATTAAAGGAACTAGAGAAACAAGAGCAAACAATTTCAAAAGCTAGCAGAAGACAAGAAATAACTAAGATCAGAGCAGAACTGAAGGAGATGGAGACATGAAAACCCTTCCAAAAAATCAATGAATCCAGGAGCTGGTTTTTTGAAAAGATTAACAAAATAGACTGCTAGCCAGGCTAATAAAGAAGAAAAGAGAGAAGAATCAAACAGACAAAATAAAAAATGATAAAGGGCATATCACCACTGATTTCTCAGAAATACAAACTACCATCAGAGCATACTATAAACACTTCTATGTAAATAAACTAGAAAATCTAGAAGACATGGATAAATTCTGGGACACATGTACCCCCCAAGACTAAACCAGGAAGAAGTCAAATCCCTGAATAGACTAATAACAAGTTCTGAAATTGAGGCAGTAATTAATAACCTACCAACCAAAAAAAGCCCAGGACCAGATGGATTCACAGCCGAATTCTCTCAGAGGAACAAAGAGGAACTGGTACCATTCCT
>NW_012103277.1:2666609-2731589 GCF_000951045.1 Mandrillus leucophaeus | reverse complement strand
AAAAAAAAAAAAAAAAGAGGGATTCCTCTCTAACTCATTTCATGAGGACAGCATCATCCTGATAACAAAACCTGGTAGAGGCACAACAAAAAAAAGGAAATTTCAGGCCAATATCCCTGATGAACATCGATGCGAAAATACTCTGTAAAATGCTAGCAAACAGAATCCAACAGCACATCAAAAAGCTTGTTCACCATGATCAGGTTGGCTTCATCCCTGACTGCAAGGCTGGTTCAATATATGCAAATCAATAAATGTAATCCATCACATAAACAGAACTAATGACAAAAACCACATTATCTCAATAGATGCAGAGAAGGTCTTCAATAATTTTCAACACCCTTTCATGCTAAAAACTCTAAACAAGCTAGGTATTAATGGAACATATCTCAAAATAATAGGAGCTATTTAAGACAAACCCATAGCCAATATCATACTGAATGGGCAAAAGCTGGAAGCATCCCCTTTGAAAACTGGCACAAGACAAGGATGGCCTCTCTCACCACTCGTATTCAACATAGTATTGGAAGTTCTGGCCAGGGCAATCAGGCAAAAGAAATAAATAAAGTATATTTGAATAGGAAGAGAAGAAGTCAAATTGTCTCTGTTTGAAGATGACATGATTGTGTATTTAGCAAACCGCATTGTCTCAGCCCAAAAACTCCTCAAGCTCATAAGCAACTTCAGCAAAGTCTCAGGATACAAAATAAATAGCAAAAATCACAGGCATTTCTATACATCAGTAATAGATAGAGAGCCAAATCGTGAGTGAACTCCCATTCACAATTGCTACAAAGAGAAGAACATACCTAGGAATACAACTTACAAGCGACATGAAGGATCTCTTCAAGGAGAACTACAAACCACTGCTCAAGGAAATAAGAGAGGACAGAAACAAATGGAGAAACATTTCATGCTCATGGATAGGAAGAATCAATATAATGAAAATGGCCATACTGCCCAAAGTAATTTATAGATTCAATGCTATTTCCATCAAGCTACCACTGACTTCCTTCACCGAATTAGAAAAAACTACTTTAAATTTCGTATGGAACCAAAAAAGTCTGTATAGCCAAGACAATCCTAAGCAAAAAGAACAAAGCTGGAGGTATCATGCTACCTGTCTTCAAACTACACTACAAGACTACAGTAACCAAAACAGCATGGTGCTGGTACCAAAACTGATATATAGACCAATGGAACAGAACAGAGGCCTCAAAAATAACAACACACATCTACAGCCATCTGATCCTCAACAAACTTGACAAAAAAAAAAAAAAAAAAAGCAATGGGGAAAGGATATCCTATTTAATAAATGGTACTAGAAAAACTGACTAGCCATATGCAGAAAACAGAAACTGGACCTCTTCCTTACACCTTATACAAAAATTAACTCAAGATGGATTAAAGACTTAAACGTATAACATAAAACCAAAAAAACCATAGAAGAAAACCTAGGCAATGCCATTCAGGACATAGGCCTGGACAAAGACTTCATGACTAAAACACCAAAATCAGTTGCAACAAAAACTGAATTTGACAAATGGGATCTAATTAAACTAACGAGCTCCTGCAAAGCAAAAGAAACTATCATCAGAGTGAACAGGAAACCTACAGAATGGTAGAAAATTTTTGCAATCTATCCAACTTGCAAAGGTCTAATATCCAGAATTTACAAGGAACTTAAACAAATTCACAAGAAAAAAAACAAGCAATCCCATCAAAAAGTAGGCAAAGGATATGAACAGACACTTCTCAAAAGAAGACATTTATATGACCAATGAACATATGAAAAAAAGCTCATGATCACTGATCACTAGAGAAATGCAAATCAAAACCACAATGAGATACCATCTCATGCCAGTTAGAATGGCAATCATTAAAATGTCACATAACAACATATGTTGGTGAGGCTGTGGAGAAATAGGATCACTTTTACACTGTTGTGGGAGTGAAAATTAGTTCAACCATTGTGGAAGATAGTGTGGTGATTCTTCAAGGATCTAGAACCAGAAATACCATGTGACCCAGCAATCCCATTAGCTGGGTGTATACCTAAAGGATATAAATCATTCTACTATAAAGACACATGCACACATATGTTTACTGCAGCTCTATTTACAATAGCAAAGATTTGGAACCAAACCAAATGGCCATCAATGATAGACTGGATAAGGAAAATGTGGCACATATACACTATGGAATACTTTGCAGCCATAAGAAAGGAATGGTTCACGTCCTTTGCAGGGACATGGATGAAGCTGGAAACCATTCTCTGCAAACTAACACAGGAGCAGAAAACCAAACACTGCATGTTCTCACTCATAAGTGGGAATTGAATAATGAGAACACATGGACACAGGGAAAGAAACATCACACATCGGGGCCTGTTAGAGGGTCGGGGGCAAAGGGAGGGACAGCATTAGGACAAATACCTAACACATGAGGGGCTTAAAACCTAGATGATGGGTTGATGGGTGCAGCAAACCACAATGGTATACGTATGTAACAAATCTGCATGTTCTGCACATGTATCCCAGAACTTAAAATAAAATAAAAATAAAAGTAAAATAATTCAAATAGGTTTATAATGGCATATTATTATTTTTTAAATTTTTGTCTTCTAAAAGTTGAAAGATGTTGAGCATGTTTCAGTATGATTATTTGACACATATATGTGCTCTTAGGTAGTATCTTGCATTAGTCAGTTTTCATGCTGCTGATAAAGAAATACCCAAGACTGGACAATTCACAAGAGAAGAGGTTTAATTGGACTTACAGTTCCATGTGGCTGGGGAAGCCTCATAATCATGGTGGAAGGCAAAGAGGAGCAGTTCACATTTTACATAGATGGTGGCAGGCAAAGAGAGGAGTGCTTGTGCAGGGAAACTCCCCTTTTTATAACCATCAGATGTCATGAGACTTATTCACTATCACAAGAACAGCATTGGAAAGACCTGCCCCCATGTTTCAATTTCCTCTCACCAGTTCTCTTTCATAACTTGTAGAAATTCAAGATGAGATTTGGGTGGGGACCCAGCCAAACCATATCATTCTGCCCCTTCCCCTCCAAAATCTCACATCCTCACATTTTAAAACCAATCATGCCTTCCCAAAAGTCCTTCAAAGTCTTAACTTATTTCAGCATTAACTCAAAAGCCCACAGTCCCAAGTCTAATTCAAAATGAGGCGAGTCCCTTTCTCCTGTGAGTCTAAAATCAAAAGCAGGTTAGTTACTTCCTGGATACAATGGGTGAACAGGCATTGGGTAAATACATCCATTCCAAATGGGAAAATCTGGTCAAAACAAAGGGACTACAGTCCTCTTGCAAGTCCAAAATCCAGTGGGGCAGTCAAATCTTAAAGCTCCAAAATGATCTCTTTTGACTCAGTGTCTCATATCCAGGCCACTTTGATGCAAGAGATGGGTTCCCATGGTCTTGGGCAGCTCCACCCCTGTGGCTTTGCAGGGTACAGTCTCCCTCCTGGTTGATTTCACAGACTAACATTGAGTGTCTGTGACTTTTCCAGGAGCACAGTGCAAGCTGTCACTGGATCTATCATTCTGTGGTCTGGAGGATGGTGGCCCTCTTCTCATAACTCCACTAGGCAGTGCCCCAGTAGGGACTCTGTCAGGGCTCTGACACCACATTTCCCATCTGCACTGCCCTAGCAGAGGTTCTCCATGAGGGTCCTGTCCTGGCACACACTTCCACCTGGACATCCAGGCATGTCCATAAATCCTCTGAAATCAAGGCTGAGGTTCTCAAACTTCAATCTTTGACTTCTGGTCACCCACAGGTTCAACACCATGTGGAAGCTACCAAAGCTGAAGGTTTGCACCCTCTGAAGCCATGGATTGAGCTCTACGTTGGCCCCTTTCAGCCATGGATGGAGCAGCTGGGACACAGGGTACCAAGTCCCTGGACTGCACATAGCACAGGAACTCTGGGCCTGGCCCATGAAACCACTTTTTCCTCCTAGGCTTCTGGGTCTGTGATGGGAGGAGCTGCCATGGAGATAACTGACATGGCCTGGAGACATTTTCCCTATCGTTTTGGGGACTCACATTTGGCTTATTACTTATGCAAGTTTCTGCAGCCCACTTGAATTTCTCCTCAGGAAATGAGTTTTTCTTTTCTATCACACTGCCAGGCTGCAATTTTTTCAAACTTTTATGCTCTACTCCCCTTATAAAAGTGAATACCTTTAACAGCATCCAAGTCACCTCTTGAATGCTTTGCTGTTTAGAAAGTTCTTTCAAGAGATACCCTAAATCATCTCTCTCAAGTTCAAAGTTCCACAAATTTCTAAGAAAAGGGCAAAATGCCACCAGTGTCTTTGCTGAAACATAACAAGAGTCACCTTTGCTCCGGTTCCCGATATGTTCCTTATCTCCACCTGGGACCACCTCACTTGGACCTTATTGTCTATATCGCTGTCAGGCTTTTGGTCAAAGCCATTCAGCAAGTCCTTAGGAAGTTCTAAACTTTCCCATACTTTCCTGTCTTCTTCTGAGCCCTCCAAACTATTCCAACATCTGTCTGTTAACCAGTTCCAAAGTCTTTTCCACATGTTTGGGTCTCTTTTCAGCAGCATCCCACTCTACTGGTACCAATTTACTGTATTAGTCCATTTTCACACTGCTGATAAAGACGTACCCAAGACTGGGCAATTTATGAAAGAAAGAGTATTAATTGGACTTACAGTTCCACATGGCTGGGGAAACCTCACAATCATGGTGGCAGGCAAAAAGGAACAGGTCACATCTTACATGGATGGAAACAAGCAAAGAGAAAAGCACTTGTGCGGGGAAACTCCTCTTTTTATAAACATCGGATCTCCTGACACCTATTCATTATCACGGGGAACAGCACAGGAAAGACCTGCCCCCATGATTCAATTACCTGCCACTGGGTCCCTCCCACAACACGTGGGAATTAAAGATGAGATTTGGGTGGGGGCACAGCCAAACCACATTATATCTTTACAGGTATTCTGTTCATTTTAAGATTATTTTGTTTTATTTTAGAGTTTAAAACTTCTTTGTATATTTTGTATACATATATATATATAATTTTGTGTATTTTGAATAAAATTTCTTACACATTTTCTGTTTTTTATAGAAATTTTGTAATTTTGCATTTTGTATTTATATATATGGTTCCTTTTTATTTTTGTGTAAGTTGTAAGGTCTGTACCTAGTTTATATTTTTGCATTGAATATCCAATTGTTCCACTACCATTTGTTAAAAAGGTTATTCCTTCTCCCTTGAATTCCTTTGCATTCTTTTAAAAACACAATTGACTATCTTTGTCAATTGACTATTCCTGGGCTGTCTCTTCTGTTCTATCAATCTTTAAGTCTATTCTTTTACCAATATCATACTGTCTTGATTACTATAGTTTCCAGAAGGGTTTGAAATTAGGTGGTGTGATTCCTCCAACTTTCTTCTTCTTCAAGATTGTGTTCTGGCTATTCTAGAGCTTTTTGCTCTTCATATAAACTTCAGAATCAGTTTGTTGAAATCTACCAAGCAGCTTGCTGTGACTTTGATTGCAATTGCATTGAAATATAAGGTCAAGCCACGAAAATCTGATATATTAACAATATTAAGACTTTCCAACTTACAAGGGATGTAAAGGACCTCTTCAAGGAGAACTACAAACCACTGCTCAGTGAAATAAAAGAGGACACAAACAAATGGAAGAACATACCATGCTCATGGATAGGAAGAATCAATATCGTGAAAATGGCCATACTGCCCAAGGTAATTTATAGATTCAATGCCATCCCCATCAAGCTACCAACGAGTTTCTTCACAGAATTGGAAAAAACTGCTTTAAAGTTCATATGGAACAAAAAAAGAGTCCGCATCTCCAAGACAATCCTAAGTCAAAAGAACAAAGCTGGAGGCATCACGCTACCTGACTTCAAACTATACTACAAGGCTACAGTCACCAAAACAGCATGGTACTGGTACCAAAACAGAGATATAGACCAATGGAACAGAACAGAGTCCTCAGAAATAATACCACACATCTACAGCCATCTGATCTTTGACAAACCTGAGAGAAACAAGAAATGGGGAAAGGATTCCCTATTTAATAAATGGTGCTGGGAAAATTGGCTAGCCATAAGTAGAAAGCTGAAACTGGATCCTTTCCTTACTCCTTATACGAAAATTAATTCAAGATGGATTAGAGACTTAAATGTTAGACCTAATACCATAAAAACCCTAGAAGAAAACCTAGGTAGTACCATTCAGGACATAGGCATGGGCAAAGACTTCATGTCTAAAACACCAAAAGCAACGGCAACAAAAGCCAAAATTGACAAATGGCATCTCATTAAACTAAAGAGCTTCTGCACAGCAAAAGAAACTACCATCAGAGTGAACAGACAACCTACAGAATGGGAGAAAATTTTTGCAATCTACTCATCTGACAAAGGGCTAATATCCAGAACCTACAAAGAACTCAAACAAATTTACAAGAAAAAAACAAACAACCCCATCAAAAAGTGGGCAAAGGATATGAACAGACATTTCTCAAAAGAAGACATTCATACAGCCAACAGACACATGAAACAATGCTCATCATCACTGGCCATCAGAGAAATGCAAATCAAAACCACAATGAGATACCATCTCACACCAGTTAGAATGGCGATCATTAAAAAGTCAGGAAACAACAGGTGCTGGAGAGGATGTGGAGAAATAGGAACACTTTTACACTGTTGGTGGGATTGTAAACTAGTTCAACCATTATGGAAAACAGTATGGCGATTCCTCAAGGATCTAGAACTAGATGTACCATATGACCCAACCATCCCATTACTGGGTATATACCCAAAGGATTATAAATCATGCTGCTATAAAGACACATGCACACATATGTTTATTGCGGCACTATTCACAATAGCAAAGACTTGGAATCAACCCAAATGTCCATCAGTGACAGACTGGATTAAGAAAATGTGGCACGTATACACCATGGAATACCATGCAGCCATAAAAAAGGATGAGTTTGTGTCCTTTGTAGGGACATGGATGCAGCTGGAAACCATCATTCTTAGCAAACTATCACAAGAACAGAAAACCAAACACCGCATGTTCTCACTCATAGGTGGGAACTGAACCATGAGATCACCTGGACTCGGGAAGGGGAACATCACACACCGGGGCCTATCATGGGGAGGGGGGAGGGGGGAGGGATTGCATTGGGAGTTATACGTGATGTAAATGACGAGTTGATGGGTACTGACGAGTTGATGGGTGCAGCACAGCAACATGGCACAAGTATATATATGTAACAAACCTGCACATTATGCACATGTACCCTAGAACTTAAAGTATAATAATAAAACAAAACAAAACAAAACAAAAAAAGACTTTCAATATATGAATAGAGAATATCTCTTTGAACTTTAAGTGATGCCTGGGACCCATGTGTTTAAGGCCTGTGTCTGTCTCACACCCTGCAGTAGATTCGTACATCAGTGGTCCCAGTGAAGCTTGTCTTTTGGTATTCATAGCTGTTCAGAAGTCCCCAGGACCAACCTCGGTTTCAGTGATTTCTTAAAAGGGCTGACAGGACTTTAATAAGTGGTTATACTCATGGTTATATCTTATTATTGTGAGAGGATATAAATTCAAATAAGCAAAGAAAAAAGATGCATGAGGAAATGTCTAAAAAAATACCATGGACAAACTTCTAGATGTCCTCTCCCATTGAAGTGGTGTGGTCATGCTTATTTCTTTAATAAACAACGTGTGAGTGGCAACGCATAGGAAGTTTTGTCAGCCAGGGTAATGACTCTGAGCCTTGCATGCAGAATTTATTGGGAGTCACTGCATGCCTATGCAACTGATGTCAGCACTGATTCCAGCCTCCCAAAGCAGAAACAGGCATTCACCATAAATTACATTTGTTAGCGTGAACTATATGATAAAATTGGTACAGGATGGCCCATTACCTCAGGCATACAAAAGCCTTAATGACATTCACCATAAATGACATTTTTAGCATAAATTATCTCATCAAAGTGGTATGCTATAGTGTAAGGCCTCAGGCATACAAAAACACTCATAGGCAGGATATTCCAAGGGCTCAGAGCTCTTTTTCCTAAAACCAGTCCCGAGGAAAACTATCTCTTGGAAATGTGTAGGTTTTTGAGATCCAGGCCCGTGAGTTAACCCTTTTCTGCACAATACCTTTGTGTATATCCTGCCTATATTGAGTCTGTGCTTGGCCTTGTGACTTGTTTGGGTCAATGGGACATTGGTAACTGAGACATTAGCAGTGGTCTTGATACGTGTTTGTGCTTGCCTTCTTGGAATGCTGCTGCCGAGTAAAGAAGCCTTGTCACCCTCCTTGAGGATAAATGCATGAAGAAAGGTTCAGGAATTTCACCTATCCAAGCTAAGTAAAGTCAACCCATCAACTTATGAGAAATTATGACTTGTTTCTGTTTTAAGCACTAAGTTTCGGAGTAGTTTCCTATACAGCAAAAGATGCCTGACACAAAAATTGGTTCTAGAATTTGGATCAACCCCAGAAGAGAGCTAATTGATTGGACTGAGCTGACTCTATCTTTGAAGTAAGAAGAAAGAATAAGGTAAAAACGTTGACTTCAGAGCACAGTAACAATACTGTCTCAGGACAGAAAAAAATATAAGAACAAACTAAAGTATGTTAAAATATAGGCCAGACAGTGGGTAGTGGTGTATTGTATGTGAGGAGGGTACAAATACGGAGGAGTATGTATGTAGAGTGAATTCTACAAAAGTACAGGGAAAAAGTGAAATAAATTAAAACAATATATCCAACTTAAGATGAAGAAAAATTACAAGTAAAAATCTGAGACAAAAAAGTATAAAATAAGATGGTAAAAATAAATCTGACTATACTAGTAATGATATTAATATGTGATTAGACTAAATGCTCCAGTTAAAGGCACATGGGTAAAAATCAAAACTCACCTACATGCTGTTACTATAAAGAGGTGTAAAAGTTAGAAATATTAAAAGATTCTGAATAAAGTGACTAAAAATATGACCAGGCAAGTAAAACCAGAAAAGACGATAGTTACCTGAATGTAGTACAAAATAAACTTGGAGGCAAAAGGCATTGCTACAGATAAAAAACATGCCTATATAATGACAAAAGGTTAAATTTACCAGAAAGCTATATCAATTCTAATGTGAGTGTACCTGGTAACATAGCTTTAAGAGATATGAAGAAATATGACTGAATTAAGGAGAAATAAACAAATCCACTGTTATAACTAACCTTTCTCAGAACCTTATAAAGCAAAAAACCACTAGATTATTTCCAGTATCATTTCGATTTATAATCACAATAAGTGTTCCCTCTTGGAATTAAATAGCAGTTTATTTCATTTATATGGATAAATAAATACCCACAAATTGGTTTTAAAAAACTGTTTAAAAGAAGGAGAACTGAGAAGAAATACTTGCTGTAGCAGGTACTGAAACAACATTCTCTAAGGCCATTTTACTGAACTCATTTTAATAACTTTATAGGATCAGTGTAACATAGTAGAAGTTACAAAATTAAACATTATGAAAAATAAAAGGCCAAAAATATGAGAGTTCAATTTAAAAGGAAAATAGTTGACTAGTTAATAAATAATGCTGATACAACTGACCATCACAAAGAGAATTAAAATGGAAACTTCCTATTCAAGCTAGAGTTGGAATAAAGAACAGTTTAGCCAAGACTAAAAATCTAGAAACTATAAAGAAAAGAAAACATATTTAACCACATGGTATTTAAAAAATACTTTGGATTTCAAAAGGTAACATAAAATAGTTTGTATTTAAATATGAAAAAATATTTGCATATGATGACAAAAGCTTAACATTCTATAATAAACAAAGAGCTCATTTAAATTGACACAAAATACAACTAATCTCTCTTTTTTCAAAAAAAAAGCAAAGGATATAAGTAGAAAATTTACAAATGGTAAAAAAAAGAAATCATATTAAAGGATGCTCAAATTCAGTTGCAGTAATGCAAATCAAAACATCAGTAAGATATGATTTTTAACACATCAGACTCCGAAATCTAGATGAGGGTATTAATACTTATTGCTATAGGCATGTGGTGTAAAGAAAATTCCCATATTTTGCTGGTGGATATTTAAAATGTTACAAGGCTTTTGGAAACACTCGCTATGTAGTAAATGCCAATTTTTCAAAGGATATACCACTAATTCTTATATGTATGATAGTTTTAACTATTAAAACAAATCTGCAGGCCAAGGCAGGCAGATTGCTTGAGCCCAGGAGTTCAAGATCAGCCTGGGTAATGTGGTAAGTGACTGTCTGTACAAAAAAATATAAAAAATTAGCTAGGTGTGGTGGTGCAATCCTGTGGTCCCAGCTACTTGAGAGACTGAGGTGGAAGGATCACAGCAGCCTGGGACCTTGAGGATGCAGTGAGTTGCACCACTGAACTCCACCCTGGGGAACAGAGTCAGACTGTGTCTGAAAAAGAAATCCTGTGAGATTTTGTAGAGTCTATTGATGAAGATTTACCCCAGGGGTGGGATGACCATCACCCACTTATGCCTAGTGTTTCATTATTGGAACACTAAGCATGTGGGAATTACTTATAACCTACTGCTCAAGGTCATCACCGAGGTCTAATTGCAAAAATTCAAAAAATTGCAACCTCTGACATAAATTGGTTAAGGGAAGAAATCACAAAATAAAAGAGCTCTTCTGCCTTATTCTCCATTGCCACCACCATGGCCTTTGCACATATACAGCTTAGTTTTACTCATGAGCACCTTTTACTTCTTTATGTACCATACATACCGCTTTGGCCTATAATAATTTTCATTCTTGCCTTGACTAGCTTCAAAATTTGGTTTGATAACCACAACCTTCTGAGTAATTTTCCTGAAGTTTTAATAACATCATAGTGATCTTAACAGTATTCTATAATCAGTTATTTAATTGAAGTGATGTTTTGCACTATATCCTAAACTCAAGGACAGTGATAATGTGTTCTTTTTCTTTGTCTATCCAATCCCTACAGCACTTTTAATATACATAGTATGTATTCAATAAGTTGGTTCAACAAAGCCAGGATGCCTTTGGAAGCTAACAGTGTAGTTGATCACTATGTTCCCAGTTCTAAACATGATGTCTTATGCATATAGAAACTTGATAAATATTTATTGAATAAATTTTTAAATGAGTGTACTAGAACAGATGGCTAATTTCCAATAAAAGTAATATCCATAGCAAAATGCTTTCTAAGGGGTCTTCAGAAGCTTGTAAGCCCAAACAACTCACTCTAAATAGCATTTTTAACCTAGTCAGTCCTTACAAAGAAGGAGGATGTCCACATTATACTCCTGAAGGTAAAATTAGTTGCATGGGCATCTACTTTTTAAAAAAGTTCAGTGTGGCTTCCAAAACACACTGAATAAGCACACATGCCTTAGTTGTATGAAATAAAAACTAACTCTGGCAATCTTATTTTAAACATTTAAAAAGTGATTTTATTTAAAAGATACTAGAGATCATATAATGTGTGAGAGCAATGAGCGTATACAGAAAGGGATTCTGTAAGGTCTGAAGAGTCAGGCAACAAAAACTGTAGCAAGTATATTACAGAACAAGAACAGGAAGTTTTGTGTGCGACTTACAGCAGTCATGCATCTGTTTGCGTCCCATCTTTTGCAATAAAAGTCTTCTAATCTTTGCAAGGCTGAGGGGGGTGGATCACTTGAGGTCAGGAGTTTAAGACCAGCCTGGCGAACGTGGTGAAAACCCATCTCTACTAAAAATACAAAAAAAATGAGCCAGGCGTGGTGGCACATGCCTGTAATCCCAGCTACTCACGAGGCTGAGGCATGAGAATCACTTGAACCCAGGAGCCAGAAGTTGCAGTGAGTCGAGATCACGCACTGCACTCCAGCCTAGGTGACACAGTGAGACCCTGTCTTTAAGAAAAAAGAAAAAAAAAAGTCTCCTAATCTTCAACAGTGAGGTGGAGGATCTGGCTTCTGCAATAGTGAGAGGTGATCATTTCCACCCATTCATACTCCAATGGTGATCAGTGTGTCAAGGGGAAGGGATTGTTTGAACATGAAAGAACCAAAAATGGGAAATATGTCCATTATAGAAGTTGATAATCAGTGGTAGTATACTTCCATGAGACCATGTCATCCCTCTAAACCTAAAGTTGAATTGGAATAAGTCAGGAAATGATAATGATGTTTCAAAAAAGGAATCCAACCTTGCTCATTAAACAGTAGTCTGACATATGTTGTCAATATAACGTGTTCCCTTCTTGGACTTGATGGGAACATCAAAGATGTGAATGTAGAAGGCAAGGAAACATTATCATAAAACGTAAGCCTCAGGTAATTATAATTTTTAAATGTTTTGTGATGAATATTTCACACAGCTCTTATTATATATTAGGATAGTGTCTCTTTTAGGTATAAAATTAAGCCACATTGTAAATTTTAATGAGATTGTTAAAGAAAAGGAAACATTTAAAAGAGGCACTGAGTAGAGTTTGGATTTCCTGAATGTATATGGTGGGAGTGGCAGTGCTGATTTATCTCACCTTTAGTCATTGCAAAAATACATGAAGCAGGCTGGAGACAGGTATTTAATGTAATTTTCTGTATATATCTTATATCTAACAGTATATAAAAATACAGAGCAAAGAAAAAACAAAAGATGTTTTCAGTTTCTTTTTCTTTTTATTTATTTTCTTTCAGAAATATCCTGTTTCCTAGGTTATTTCATAAATTGAATCCAGAAACTTTTTACAAATTTATTTGTTTGTTAAAAGTTGTCATGAAACTGTATGTATTCATTGGGTATATCATGATATTTGAACTATATGTAGATTGTAGAATGGTCGAATCTAGCTAATAAATGCATTACATCACATAGTTATCAATTTTGTGGTTAAAAACACAACATCTACTCTTAGCATTTTTCAAGAACACAATATCTCATTAACTATAATCACCCTGTAGCACATTAGATCTCTTAAGCTTGTTCCACTTATCTCTCTATAAATATGTATCCTTTGTACAACATACCCCCAACCTGTCTCCCCAAAAACAACCCCAGCCTCTGGTAACCACCATTCTACTCTCTATCTCTATGAGATCACCTTCTTCAGATTCCACATATATGTGAGATCATGTAGTATTTGTCTTTAACTTAGAGAATTCCGTGGTGCCTTTGGATTGAAACGAAAAGAAATCTCATGTAGGAGAATTTCACACAGAGATAATTTTGCAAAGTTATGGTCTAATTAAAATGGAAATTTCCAATAGCCAAATGGAAAGGCTAGAAATAAAGAAATATGATTTTAGAAATAGAATAATTATTAATTGTGCTTAACAGCCAACTAAGAACAGCAGATGAAAAGATCAGTATAGCGCCAACATATTTTTGTACATGAATAATACATGAAAAAAAACATGTCAAATGAGCAAGTAACTATCAAGAGAAATGTGACAAAGTTGTTCCAGAACATTGTAGAGAATTATATGATCAGGTATTAATATTTTGAGAGATCATATTAATGGGCTGTGGAATCATCACTAAATTCTGAAATACATTTACCTCCCAGCTTGCGATAATGGAAAAAAATGATAAAATTTCAACACATATGTTTTTATGTATTCACAGTTATGAGACTGATATATGGAGCGCAAAACTTCTTATGGGTAGAGTGTCAGAAAGGCATACTGGTATTACCATATATCCATGCTAATGAGGGTAAAGAGGAAATAAGTTTTGTCATTGTACAGATATTATATAACTTTGAAAGTGTGTCTCACTGTGATTTCTGGAGCCTCTTAACTTTCATCCTAAATGGAGAACATGGTTTGTGATATGATGTTCCTGGAGTTGTTTGCAAATTTGGTTGATGAGATTATTTCTGACAGAACCAAATCAACCCAAGAGAATGAGCTCTTAAAGATCTCAGGTTTTCTGATATTAGTGTAAATGATACTTTTGATAAGTCATCAATATGTATGGATAGACACTTGATGCAGAGCTGTTATATTCCAGAATATATTAGACATAGATCAAGTGTTTTATTAATTTTTAAATTTATTCTATCCCAGGATACATTTCTATAAAATGTATATCAAAATACTTCTTGAGATCTGGTATAAATATAAATAACCTATGTGTGCATTTTGATAAATTCATTATAAGCCTCATTTAGTGACAGCAATTGTTGAGAGTGAAGTCTCCTTGAATGGGAAAATAATTTGTTCTAAGACTTAAGAATTAATCCTTCTATCCATATCTTTATCAATCAAAGGAGGCAGATAAATAATTGAAGATTTTAATATTTAAAAAAATAAATATCTCATAGATCGACTCTAAAATCTTTAAAATATATTTCAGTATCAGTTCACAAAGATAATATCCTTAATAGAAAAAGAGCTTTATAGGGATAAAATGAAGCCATGAGATTCTCACTCTCACCCCAGCATCCCAATAAGGCAAGACGAACTTCAAAATAATAAGTTTTTAAAACTTTTTTGAGAAAATACCAAGAGGAACTGAGATCCAGGAAGTATGGAGGCTTTTATAGGAAAGGAAAGCATGACAACCACTTTTATCTTTGGCAGAATTGTCAAAAGAGGAAGAATACTGCATAGACCAGGAAAGGAAAAACCAATCAAAATTATAATACTGCTAATGATAATATGTGGGCTCATGTGATAAATTAGACTGTAGTCACAGAGAAATTTTCCATCCTCTGATAATTCTTTCCTTTGGGTCTTTACTGATAACCAAAAGAAGGAGACAGAGAAGGAGAGATGAATAGGTACAAGAGAGCTACCATCCTAAATCAAGGAGGAGAAAGACTGGAGAGTTCACAGAGATCCCCAGAGACACCCAGATACTGACCCAGCTACCAAACACTAGGATGAAGGGAGAATAGCTAAGAGAAACACTTTTGAGTTACTTCAGACTGAGTATAGGGCTGCTGCCTCAGAAGACTCAGCTTGTATGGGAAGACTGTAAGACTCAGAAAGTAAAAAGTATGAATGGAAAGCAGAAGTTATTTCTTTGCTATCCAACTATCAGGGAGCCAGACTGGAACACAGGAAGAGAGTAACCACAGCTGGCAGTTCAGCTTTAAAACACAGGCAGCTCTCTGGAATGTTACAAGTACTCAGATCCAAGGAACCTAATAAGAGAAAAATCCTGACTCTGTCTTAAGAGTATTTGAAGTTCATGGTGAGCTGAATTAAACTAAAATTTTATGAAACTCACACACAGCCACATTCTAGATCAGATTGACTCAGCTTCTCCCCATGGTGGCCTGATTAAAACAAACAAACAAACAAATAAAACTCTGCTCCATTGTGGAGGAAATAATTATTTACTTCAGTCTCAACTAGACTTTAATAAAAATGTCTGGCATGTAAAAAAACTACAATATGAAAGAAAGGAAGAAAGAAAATACAAAAGAAAGAAAGAGAATGAAAGAAATGGAAAGAAGAAAAAAGAAGGAAAAAAAAGGAAAAAAGGAAGGAAATGGTGACTAAAGGTCAAGAAGATTAATATTTAATAGAAATAGACTAACAGATGCCTCAAGTATTATAACCATCCAACAGGGTTGTTTAAATTGACAGTGATAAAAATGCTTAAGAATCTAGTGGAAAAGGTGGGAGAATTTCACACAGAGATAATTTTGCAAAGATGTGGTCTAATTGAAATGGAAATTTCCAATAGCCAAAGGGAAAGGCTAGAAATAAAGAAATATGGTTTTAGAAATAGAATAATTATTAAATGTGCTTAACAGCAAACTAAAAACAGTTAATGAAATGATCAGTGAAATAGAAAACAAATTAATAGAAAGTATACAAATTGAAGCATAAGGAAAGGAAAAAGGAATTGAAAAGGAATAAACTGTTCAAGATATATGAAGCGATAAAAAATAGTTTAATGTATACATTGCCAAAGTTGATAAGGCAAAAGACATCTCTGAAGAGATAATAACTGAGACTTCTCAAAACTTAGTAAAAAATATCAAGCCATACTTCCAAGAAACTCAGTAAATACCAGGTAAAGCAAATACAAGCAACCACTACTATGACAAGGCCACCTAAGCATATTATAGTCAAGTTGCTGAAAACTGCAGATAGAGACCTCTAAACCAGCCAGAGGGAAAAAAGATACATCACATACTTGGAAAAATGAAAGAAAATATAATGAAATTGCTTCAGAAATAATGAAGACCACATGCCAATGAAATCATACTTTTAGAATACTGAAAGAAAAAGCTATGAATCTAAATTTTATATTTGACAAACATATACTTCAAAAATTAAGAAAAAATTAAGACATTCTCAGAGAGATGATACTTGAGAGTGTTCATCAGCTCCACATAAGAAATGTTTTAAGAAGTTCTTTAGGCTAAGGGGGAATGATACCAGACGGGATTCCAGATTTCTAACAAGGAAAGAAGAGCATCAAAGTAACTATCTGCATAGGTCAATGTTTTTAGTGCCTCTGTAAGTCTTTCTCTCTTCATCTCTCCTTTTCTCTGTGTATATGTATACATGTGTAATTATATTTATTTAAAAGACTATTGACTATTTAAAGCAAAAGTAATAGGTCCTGTAGGGTTTGTAGTATATGTAGTAGTAAAATGTAAGACAAAAGAAGCACAAAGGCAGGAGATGGATAATGAATATTAGACTGATTTAAGGTTCTTATTCTGTTTGTAAAGTCATACAAAGTTATTGAAAAGTTCCCAGTAAGCCCACTGAGAAGGGGATTAGTGCACTCGATGTTCATTAGGAGTGCTCTTGGCATTTCCAACCATGGAATAGTGGGAGCTGAAACATGGTTAGAGAAAGAAATATTTGTGATGAAGAACAAGTACAAACCTCTGTCCGCCCCATGGGTGCTTTGGAGCTGGCATATTCCTTTTGATTTGTTCTTCATTGGCAGCAGGGAGCCAGGCCTTTACACTCCTGTGTTGAACAGTCACTATATGTTGACTGCCCCTGGAAGAAGACATGAGCTCCGAACAGTCAGTTTTCTTTAGCGGAGGTAATCCCAATGATAACTGATGTCTCGGGGCATCATACAGCTGCACTTCCAACAGCTGGGGTGGGGATGCCTTCATTTCTGAAGGGGATCTGGGCAGTGTAACACAATACCCATGAAAGGATATAAGCATGTGTTAATACAAACAGGTAGAAATTAATGGAAGTATATATACCAGAGTCTTAATAGTGGTCACCTCAGGAGGTTGGGTTTGGGGCATGTAGGTGGACATACTAATTTTATCTTTGTATATTTTTCTATTATTTCATGTTTTATAAATATAACATCAGAAAATATTATCTTAAGATTTGTAAAGACATAAAATGGTATTTTAATTTCAAAATTCTTTTATATTTAATGCTGATTACATTTCTTGAAAGACAATGGTTATTATTGTACCAGTCAGATTCTAAAGGATCGTAGGAATATTTGTTTATTGGATTTGAAAGATTTTCTAATCTATGTTCAGCACATCATTTTTTTTTCTCCTTTTTAAAGCTGTGAGTGGGAGAAAATACTATTCTTGCCACCTAGGTTGCCAACCAAGAATAAGTATCTTTGAGCAGAAAGGCAATTTGTAGTTTTTCTTATGTTGTGGTTAGATGTAAGAGTGCTTTCATGAAAGACAGGGAGAAAAAGAAAGAGAGAGAGAGAAAGAGAGAAAAAAAGAAAGAGGAGAAGGAAGGAAGGAAGGAAGGAAGGAAGGAAGGAAGGAAGGAAGGAAGGAAGGAAGGAAGGATGGAAGGAAGGAAGGAAAGGGAAAAGATGGAAAGCTTACTACACTGTTAGCCAGTAGTAGGTTTTCCTTTGGCTCAAGGAAGTTCCTGATCAGTCTCAATTCTTACTTGAATTCCAGTTATAACTTTGTGCATTCTTTTTAATGTCAGAAATTCTGAACTGAAAGATTGTAAAGTTTCATGGAGAAAATTAGTCATAGTCCAAGGTGGATAACTGAAACAGATACCAAGAAGACACAATGTTTTCCTCTGTCAAAGGTATGTTAGTGTATTCTTGTTTCCTTCCATTTAAAAAGATTTATGTTAGACAAATGTGGGAACAATGTTGGTGTTAGAGCCAATAGTTTATTATTTTAACTGGAAATATAATAAGAGAATAAATGCAATTCGTATGAGTGGATTTATGAACAAGAATCATTTACAGATATTTCTCTAACGAAAGTGATATATAAAATTTGTTTCTATGTTGATGAGGCAATTTATATTCCTACTGATTAAGCATTAATAGGTCCAAGCATTTATTAGCCATAATTTCTCTTAACTAACAGTGGCAGGTGTCCTCATTCAAAGTAAATAAATGCAAGCTGTTTTGTGAATCATATATATGCAAAGTAGTTATTCCAAGTGACAACAATATTACATCAGTAGATTTTGAGATATTTTATTTTGATTTTTAAAAGGTAATGAAATTTCAGTATTTTCTGTGGCAAATTAATAACACCATATACCACCTTGAATGTAATATTGATTATATCACTTTGTAAAGTCTTCTGCCTGAGGTTTAAGTTACTGACTGTGGCATCTTATTTGTCTGATAATTGCATTTCAGTTCTCTTTGGGAAATCATGCCTGAATTAATTGCGTCATTATAGTTAACATTAGTAATAAACAATAATAGGAAATATTTGTCTGCTCAAGTGCTCTTATTGCCTTTAACCACTTTGAATTATTAAAGCATTGAAATCAATACTGTTCACTTATTTTTAATAATGAGTTCAATGACATAAAAGTAAACAGTTTTAGAAAATGACTTTTTCTTTGAAGCCCAGCACATGTTGCTATGTATGCAGAGTGCAGACTGAACTTGCAGCCGCTTTTGGCAGTTTTAAAATTATTGTTAATTAACTTTTCTGCTCAAATTCCTGCAAGCTCAACTATAGTTGATGAGTTATCATGCTACAGCCAATAAATCCTAAAGTAATTTCATAAACATAGTTATTTAACCTAAATTGGATTCTCCATCAATCGAGACAAATCAATTTTTAAATGCCATAATAGTGTGAGTTTTAATAATGCCACTTTATACTTATATTGGTTTTCACTTAAGGAACTTTACATTTACAAATTTAATGTTTCTGCAGGAAAATACTAAAAATAGAATTATTATCCATAGTAATATATATGAAATGTATACTTAAAATATATTCATTTATCTAAATTGTTATGTAACAAAAACATACTGGGGTTTGATGCAAAGACAAGTGAACTCTGCATCAGGAGGCCTCAGCTGTAGTTTCAGCTCTACCAACTGTCATTTTCATGAATGCCAGCAGGTCATTTATTTCACTGAGACTTAGTTTATGCCTTGGCAAAATGGAAATAATGCACTGAATTCTTGTAAAGATCAAGAGTTAATGTATCAGAAGTGCCTCATAAAGCATAAAGGATTTTACAAACAGGAGATAATTTTCATTGTCTTTCTTATAAATTCAAACTTGTTAAATTCACATTCTGTGTTTCTACATAGTTGTATTTTATATGACCACAATGACTCCAAACTTGTTTTCAAGGTAATCATGGACTGTATATAATTTTTTTAAAATTTAAGATTTAATCTGGCTTGCTTCAGGGTTTCTATCTTTATACATAAATGATCTCTTAGAAAGAAAAATATGCAAAGAAGATTCTAGCTTAGATAAAAAGTCTTTCTGGGTTAAAACTGGAATATTTGATTCTGAGAAAATTTCAGCAGTGGGATTTCCTATTAGTTTAACCAACATGTAAATACATCTTTGGTCAAAGAAATATATACTTAATATATAATACATAGCCAGATGTGTATTTGTGTGTGTGTATGTATATATATATACACACACATATACATATACATATATATACACACATATATATGGATAAGGAAAATAAATAAAATTCTACTGAAAATTTAATTTACTGTTTTTGGAAAAAATATGGGGACAAGAGAGAGACATTGATGTATTTTGTTCTGGGCAGCTATTTATTGTGTTAAGCACAACTAAGCATTCATTCATTCATTTATTAATGTTACCACATATTGAATACATGTTATATGTTCATTGCTAGGTGCTGACTCTGCAAGGACTTGAAATAGTGGTTTTGCGTTCAGATATTCCCAGTATAGTAGAAGATGCCACCTTGTAAGAGATGATTACAACAATGTGTTATATGCCATAAACAGCACATGTCTAAAATGGTAATGCCACGTTAGGGAGAGAGGTAATTGAGAATCCTGGGATGCCTTCCTAGAAGAAGAGATATGCAGAGCTAGTATTAATGATTCAGTTTCACATAAAGCCTTCTATTTTTATATTTCTCGATTTTTTTTTCCAGGGAAAGAGATTTTGACTCTGTATTTGTCTAAATCCATACTATGGTTTTGAATATTATCCTTATCTCACATAGAATTTTAGGTGATGTGAAGATCCCATTCTTTAGTGCCACACTGTCAGTTTATAGAGAGTTTACAAAGATGCCACAGCCCAGATTTGTTCCTGGAAGATGTAGAGCCAAAAAGCGGGCACGCTGACTTCAATCTGGGTGCTGCCCCTCCTCAGACATCCACTTTCACATTATGTTCTTAATCCCATCCAAATTCAGAAAGCACGTGGAATCCAAATAGATGTATATGTTTAGGATGTATGTATATAATTATATATATGTATATAATTTGTGTTCCAATTTTATATACTCATTATTTGCATTCTGCTTCACATCTACTTTTGGCAACCAAAAGTTGATCAAAAAGAAAGAGAGAGAGAGAGCATTGTTCATATCTTTCATTTATTCACTATGGTACCAAAACAACTCAGTGGATGTAAAAAACTAAAAAAAATAAAATCTGTGGTTATATGTGGAATTGTGATTTTTGTTGTTGCATTTCTACTGTTTACAAACTGAGAGATTTTAAACCATCAAGAGCTCTCAAATGCCTATGCTGACCAGTATGTGATTACATTTCTATGGTCTTCAAAAGGCAGGAATCTGTGACATTCAAAACACTGAATTAATTCAAGTGTAAAATTTTGGTGCCAGTGAAAACTTTGCCAATAGTTTAGGGCGTATGTAAGTTATTTTGTGACCCAGTGCTTTTCTTTTCCCCCTCAGAAATCATCTACTTTTTTGTTCCTATGACACTCTCCACTGGTTTCTGTGGCTAGTGTAAGAGCAGATTTCGTTTATGCCTGGTTCATTATTTCACAGCAGTTATACTTGGTTATTTAATAATGCTATTACAAAAATTCTTTTCTTGCCTAAACTCTAGACAGGTTTCTCTGAACCCAACTAGGCCCCATCCTTGGACATATTCTCAAGAACCCAGTTTTACCAAGAATCCTGTCAGGTTGATTTTGCCAAATTCCCCACCTTCAAGATCTGATCACCCTCAATATCTAAGCAAATTCCTCACCTTGCACAAATCCCCAGGTAATATCTCATCACCTTGACCTGCCTTCAGCAAGAATCCTGTTAGTTTAGCTTAGCAAGAATCACCTTACCCTCTTCGGAAATTTCTATCTACTGACCTTGCCACCCCCATCCCCACTACCCTTGTCCTGGGTTATAAATCAAATTTTTCTTTATTATATTCAGAATTGAGCCCAATCTCTTTCCTTTATGGCAAGACTCCTTTGTAGTAGTCCCTATATGTATTGTGATAGACTTGAATACAGTCAACCTTTCCATTTTTACAATTGTCATAATAGTTTCTTCTTTAACAGTTACAGATAAAATAAAAAACATTTTTGGCTTTTCATTTATTTTGTGCATCTTATAGTGGAAAGCCCATTCAGGAGCGCTTGATGCCCAGCTGGGAAATGGGGGATCCAGGGTTGGTTTTACTCCTTTACCCCCTAATACTCTCCCTTAAGATAAAACTTTTAGATCATGAAAATATATTTTTTAGCCATATGGTCTTCCTTCATTTGTTTTTTGCTATTAGAGGTGATAAGATATTGTGGGCCAAACAATAGACTTAGATTTAAATCTTAGTCTTTTTTTCAAATCAAATAAATTTTTCATAATCACTCCTAGGTTCTACTATTATCAACTTTCTTTTGAAATCATTATTGCTACCTAGTCCATGCTTTCTGGCACTACTTATAGATTGACATCTTGTAAAGAAAATTTGGCTCTTCTGCTGTTTTAAAATAAGACTATATTTCACCAGGGCAGTTTTGCAAAGTATCAGTTTTATTTTGTGCTGAATATATCCTACCAAGGCTAATTACTTCCCACATCTGTTTTTCTTATGGTATTGTTTGACTATGTCCTCACCTGACTCTCAACTTGAATTGTATCTCCCAGAATTCCCACGTCTTGTGGGAGGGACCTAGGGAGAGGTAATTGAGTCATGGGAGCCGGTCTTTATTGTGCTATTGTTGTGATAGTGAATAAGTCGCATGAGATCTGATGGGTTTATCAGGAGTTTCTGCTTTTGCTGCTTCCTCCTTTTCTCTTGCCTCCACCATATAAAAAGTGCCTTTTGCCTCCCACCATGATTCTGAGGCCTCCCCAGCCATGCAGAACTATAAATCCAACTAATCATCTTTTTCTTCCCAGTATTGGGTATGTCTTTATCAGCAGCATGAAAACGGACTAATATAGTAAATTGGTACTGTAGAGTGGGGCATTGCTGAAAAGATACCTAAAAATGTGGAAGCAACTTTGGAACTGGGTAACAGGCAGAGATTGGAAGAGTTTGAAGGGCTCAGAAGAAGACAGGAAAATGTGGGAAAGTTTGGAACTTCCTACAGAGTTGTTGAATGGCTTTGCCCAAAATGCTGATAGCAATAAGGATAATAAAATCCAGGCTGAGGTGGTCTCTGATGGAGATGAGGAACTTGTTGGGAACTGGAGCAAAGGTGACTCTTGTTATGTTTTAGCAAAGAGACCGACAGCATTTTGCTCCTGCCCTAGAGATTTGTGGAACTTTGAACTTGAGAGAAATGATTTAAGGTATCAAGCAGAAGAAATTTCCAAGCAGCAAAGCATTCAAAAGGTGACTTGGATGCTGTTAAAAGCATTCCATTTTAAATTGGAAACAGCATAAAAGTTCAGAAAATTTTCTACTGAAGATGCAGTAAAAGAGAAAAGCCCATTTTCTGAGAAGAAATTCAAGCCAGCTTCAGAAATTTGCATAAGTAGCAAGAAGCCTAATGTTAATCCCCAAGACCACGGGGAAAATGTCTCCAGGGCATGTCAGACACTTTCACAGCAGCCTCTCCCATCACAGGCCTGGAGGCCCAGGAAGAAAAAGTGTTTTTTGTGGGCCAGACCCAGGGTACCTGTGCTGTGTACAGCCTAGGAACTTGTCTCTGTGTCCCAGCTGCTGCAGCTGTGGTTGAAAGGGACCAACATCGAGCTCAGGCTGTGTCTTTAGAGAATGGAAGCCCCAGGCCCAGGGTTCCCGTGCTGTGTGCAGTCTAGGAACTTGTCTCTGTGTCCCAGCCACTGCAGCTGTGGCTGAAAGGGGCCAACATAGAGCTCGGGCCATGTCTTCAGAGGATGGAAGATGCAAGCCTTTCCAGCTTTCATGTAGCGTTAAGCCTACAGGTGCCCAGAAGACAAGAATTGGGGTTTGGGAATCTCCACCTAGATTTCAGAAGATATATGGAAACACCCGGATGCCCAAGCAAAAGTTTGCTGCAGGAACAGGGCCCTCATGGAGAACCTCTGCTAGGGCAGTGCAGAAGGGAGATGTGGGGTCAGAGCCCTGACACAGAGTCCCTACTGGAGCTCTACCTAGTGAAGCTATGAGAAGAGGGCCACCATCCTCCAGACCACAGAATGGTAGATCCACTGGCATTTTGCACCATGCACCTGGAAAAGCCACAGACACTCAATGCCAGCTCGTGAAAGCAGCCACGAGGGAGCCTGTACCCTGCAAAGCTACAGGGGTGGAGCTGCCCAAGACCATGGGAACCCACATTTTGCATCAGCGTGACCTGGGTGTGAGACCTGGTGTCAAAGAAGATTATTTCAGAACTTTAAAATTTGACTGCCCCACTGGGTTTTGGACTTGCATGGGCCCTGTAACCCCTTTGTTTTGACCAATATCTCCCATTTGGAACAGCTTTATTTACAATAACTGTATCCTCATTGTATCCAGGAAGTAACTAGCTTGCTTTTGATTTTACAGGCTCATAGGTGGAAGGGATTTGCCTTGTCTCAGATGATACTTTGGTCTGTGGACTTTTGGGTTAATGCTGAAATGAATTAAGACTTTGGGGGACTGTTGGGAAGGCATGATTGGTTTTGAAATGTGAGGACATGAGGGGCCAGGGTTGGAATGATATGGTTTGGCTGTGTCCTCATCCAAATCTCAACTTGAATTGTATCTCCCAGAATTCCCACATGTTGTGGGAGGGACCCAGGGGGAGGTAACTGAATCATGGGGGCTGGTCTTTCCTATGCTATTCTCGTGATAGTAAGTCTCATGAGATCTGATGGGTTTATCAGGGGTTTCCGCTTTTGCTTTTTCCTCATTTTCTCTTGCTGCCACCATGTAAAAAGTGCCTTTCACCTCCCACCACAATTCTGAGGCCTCCCCGGCCATGTGGAACTGTAAATCCAATTAAACCTCTTTTTCTTCCCAGTGTCAGGTATGTCTTTATTAGAAGGGTATGTCTTTATTTACTAGTCAGGTATGTCTTTATTACCATTTTATTAGAAAACGGACTAATACATCTTATTTACATGTCAGTTGTTGAGATTCATTTTTCTCTCTATAGCACATTATACTAGGTAATGATTCAAATAATTTGTTTTATTTTGTGATGGAAAGGAGAGGACAATAATATTTATTGTAGATTGACTAAATTAGGTTCATATAGAATTATTAACAAATACGAGAGCAAATTGTGAGAAATTTCTCTCAGATAATCGAGGTCATTCTATCTTTCATGATGCTAATCCAATTATTCCACACATTTTTGGTCACTGTGTGAATTAATAGTTACAATTGTGCATTACTTTCTATCTGTTAGACCTTGTACTGTCTTTATATATTATCTCATTGAATGCTCAGAATAGCCCTGTAAAAACTTTCCCTTTGTAGATAATAAACTGAGACAGAATTAAGCATCCTGTCTAGTATCACAGATTGGTAGGTTGTGGACTCAGGCTTGGAACTGAGGCATTGTGACACATTGGCCCTCTCACTCTTCCTTATGCTGCCGCATCAGCAGAAGAAAAGGCTATGTTCAAATGGTATAATTAAAGAAGTGTGTTTCTGTTACATTATATAAATATTCACACACATACATACGTTTTAATATATATATAAAACAAAATGCTAACATATTATTTAAAACACCACTAAAAATGTTGTTTTATGGGCTTTTTTCTCTAAACAGAAGTACTTCTAAACATTTTCTACATTAGACTCAATGGTCTTCTCTAAAATGACATAATAAAGGTGCTATAGAATATCAGTATAAATAAATACAATTTATTTAGCTATTCTCTACTTTTGAACATTTATGTTACTTTTAATTTTTGACATCATAGAGGTAAATTCATGTTGATGCATAATAATTATTTCTTACAGATTTATTTGTAAAAGAGAACTTGGGGACTGAGGATTTTGAGCATAGTCTCTGAAAAGTCTCTTGAGTGAAGTAATTACTCTATGGAGGCCACTGTATAAGTCATGCTCTTGTACAATTCCCTTCTCTTAAATACAGTTTAAACTTATGAGTTGTTCTAGTCAATAAAATAGGGCAAAGGTAATCACTCTCTTGATTAGGTTACATTAAATGGCGAAGACGATGTTTTGATTTTTTCCTTGTGTAATTTACGCCCCAAATTAGTTGGTTTTGAGTTAATCAAAAGAAAGATTTTGCTGAGTGAGTCTGAATTAATCCAGTGAAACCTCTTAAATGAGCCCATAAGGCTCGTAGTGGCTCTATTTTCCTGATGAAATGCAAACTGGTGTTAGACACATTTAAATTATCTTTTTTAATACTGAGACTCAAAGAAGTTGATTGAGTTGCCCAAAGTCTTGCAACTTGTAAGTGGCAGAACTGAGACTTAACCTAGGATGATCTGAGTATAAAGCAGAGATTCTGAATTCAAATGGTCTCAGAGGACAGGCAGATAAGGTAAGGGAATGAAACAAACTTTCAGTAAGAAATATTTCTCAGAATCAGTTGAGTCTTCAAGTACATAGCGTATAAAATATGTACTCAAGTTGCATTACAAGTGAGTCAAGGATTTAAATGATCAATCTAAAACACTTGCCCTTACATTCAGTCTTTCCTCAATTAAAAATAGGTAATATAAGTTACATTTGAACAATTAAAAAGGCCCTGAAAACTGTTTTTGCACTAAAGGAGACTACTTAAAAACTAAACCCAAACCTCTGGACTTTATTGATTAACCATTCCAGTGTGTAGAGATCTAAACATAAATTTTGCTCTAGATGATTGTTAGTTACTATGTAGGAATTCTGGCCTAAGGTGGTCTGATTTTCTGATATTTCTAAAGATGCTACCAGATTGAATGTTAAGTAAAACTTTCCAAGTTAATTTTTTAATTAAAGTAAAAAAAAAAAAAGAAAGTAGAGATAAGAGAACTTTCAAAGTACTTTGGGTTATTTATGAGAGGGAAAGTGCTATACTGTAATGTTCCTATTACCCTTAACACCGTTACACATTTTTTAGTATTGACTTGTAGCTAAGCATTTTTAGCTCTGGTGAAATATGGTAACTTTGCATATTAACCGGACTTATAGAGATTTTTGGAGACAATGTTCTTGTATATGAAAGCTGAAAGATATAACCTTGTTGAAAAACCCATTCCTATTGGGATTTTCTAGGTGCAAATTAGGTAACTTATGCAACAAGAAACAAAACGGGAACAAAAGTTCTCCACGCTACCCTACTCCATTATCTACTGTCATTATCATTCTAATGTGTATTATAATAGTTTATTCTTGATGTTAGTCTCATGTGTGCATTGTTCATGGATTCATTAAAGTATCTTTATTTTTCTTACAATCACATACTAAAAATATAGAGTACTTAATTCATATCATAATTTCTACTCAAATAATTATCAATGCATCATGAAAATCTGTAAGTTGGAGCTAGCTTCAATAAGATAATTAACATCTGCTAAAGTTGCAAACATTATTAAAGTTATAAATATATTTAAAAAGTTTAATTGAGATAAGGGCTTGTTTTAGGAATATCTTTTATAAAATGTTTAAAAGTAATATAATTTAAAAAACTAAAAGCAGTTCATCAATGTTTATCATCAGTTTCTTTTTATATTTACTCTATAAAAGTTAAAAATCTCTCCTTTTCTATATTTTGAGAATGGTTGATATGAAGCCTATGAGATAGTTAGCATTATAATTGTCAATATCCCTTAAGAGGTATTTGAACCAAATAGATATAGTTGGAAATGGTTTGTAAGTAATTATCAGAGCACATAGTATTTTATTTCCTGCGTATCATTCACATCATGTGTTTCAAAAGATTGTGAAACCAAAATGCAGTATTATTTGATTTTGAAGTTTTTTTTTCATTTTATTTTGAATATTATAAGGATAAGAATGACAATTCCAAGCTCTGACATGTAAAGAGCTTGAAAATTGCCATTCTTCTCCTTATAATATCACATAATATCATAATATATTATTATCATAATAATATAATTAGAAAAACCTGAAAACTTGAAAATCAGTGGTTTTTCCTGGACCATGGGATAACTGAATTTTAGGGAAAATCCACCTTAAAATCTACAGAGAGAGGCAAATGCAGACAGTTCCAGAGTTCCGGCTGACTTGGAACAACCACTAAAAGTCTTTTTTTGTTTGTTTGTTTGCTTTTTATTAATATTATTTTTGATGGACAAATCATAATTATATACATTTACAGGGAACACAGTATTCTTGTACCCCACTGATGCCCTCTTACCCTCTTCCTGCCTCTCTAGATATTTAACCTCTTTGTGCCCATTTGTTTCCTCCTCTGTAAACTGAGGGTCTTAATGGTTCCTCCTGGTAGGTTTATTGTGCTGATCAGTTGAGATTATGTCTGTGAAGTGCTTAGCACTGTGCTTGGGTTACAGCAAATGATATTCATCGATTGTTTGGCATGGGGTGGGTACAGCGTAGAAGCGAATGCATGCCTGAAAGACCATGAACTCATTGACGACAAGGACTGGGATTCTTCTCTCTGTGTATTTGGCATTCAGTGTAGACCTTGCCATTTAACAGAAGTTTTTTCTTTTCTTTTCTTTTCTTTTTTTTTTTTTTATTATACTTTAAGTTCTAGGGTACATGTGCAAAATGTGCAGGTTTGTTACATATGTATACATGTGGCATGTTGGTGTGCTGCACCCATTAACTCGTCATTTACATTAGGTATATCTCCTAATGTTATCCCTTCACCCTCTCACTACCCCACAACAGGCCCCAGTGTGTGATGTTCCCCTTCTTGTGTCCAAGTGTTCTCATTGTTCAATTCCCACCTATGAGTGAGAACATGCAGTGTTTGTTTTATTGTCCTTGTGATAGTTTGCTGAGAATGATGGTTTCCAGCTTCATCCATGTCCCTACAAAGGACATGAACTCAAAACCACAATGAGATACCATCTCACAGCAGTTAGAATGGTGATCATTAAAAAGTCAGGAAACAACAGGTGCTGGAGAGGATGTGGAGAAATAGGAACACTGTTACACTGCTGGTGGGACTGTAAACTAGTTCAACCATTGTGGAAGACAGTGTGGCGATTCCTCAAGGATCTAGAACTAGAAATACCATTTGACCCAGCCATCCCATTACTGGGTATATACCCAAAGGATTATAAATCATACTGATATAAAGACACATGCATGCTTATGTTTATTGTGGCACTATTCACAATAGCAAAGACTTAGAACCAATCCAAATGTCCACCAATGTAGACTGGATTAAGAAAATGTGGCACATATACACCATGAAAGCCTTTTTAAGTAAATATAATGGATCCACTAAAAGAGTAGGTAAAATAGAATCATAAAATGCACAACTAAAACTAGAAAAGGCAGAAAAAGAAGCCTCTGGCAATGACTAGACAAATACTATGGTTTACATGAAAAGAAATACATCAATAACCACTTTAAGTGTGATTGGTAAGTATGCCAATTAAAAGATAGAGATTGTCAGAGTATATTAAAAAAAATAAAACCTGACTATATGTTGTCTGTAAGAAACCCACATTAAATGTAAAGACTCTGATCAGCTACAGGTTAAGGGATGATGCCTTACATGCCAATAACAGTGAAAACAAAGCTGAAGTAACTATATTAGTTTCAGACAAAGCAGACCTCAGAACAGTAAAAATTATCAAAGATAAAGAGGGGTATTTCATAATGATAAAGAAATAAATTCTCCAGGAAGACTGAAGAATCTTAAACATTGATTCACCTACCAGTAAAGCATCAAACTATGTGAGGCAAAAAGTCTTAGAACTGAAAGGAGAAATAGACAAATCCATTCATGTAGTTAAATCTTCAGTGCCGCTTGTCAGTAATGACAAATCAAACAGGCAGAAAAAACATTTAAAATGCAGTTGATCTGAACAACAAACATTATCTACCAACTTGCCATACAATTATGTCAATTTTTGTTTTTTATTTTATTTTATTTGTTTTTTTGAGATGGGGTCTTGCACTGCCGCCCGACTGGAATGCAATGGAGTGATCTCGGCTCACGGCAACCTCCGCCTCCTGGGTTCAAGCGATTCTCCTGCCTCAGCTTCCTGCATAGCTGGGATTACAGGCACCTGCCACCACTCCTGGCTAATTTTTTGCATTTTTAGAAGGGAAAAGGTATCACTATGTTGGCCAGGCTTGTCTCAAACTCCTGACCTCATGATCCGAATTATGTCAATTTTTTATATAATATGCCACACAACAAGAATACAATACACATTCTTTCAAGTTCATCATATTATGGAATATTCACCAGGATATAGACCACATTCTGGACCATAAAACATAACAAATTTTAAATAATAAAAATCATCCAAAGTATGTTCTCAGACCACAATGTAATTAAACTGGAAATCAAAAAGAGAAAGATAGCACAGCTAGCATACAGAATTTGGTTTCTAATACAAAGCACATAATACATATGACAATAAGGCTTCTTGGAGAAATAGCTGACTCTAAGGCTGAGACAGAGATATCTGAGATAAGCTAGGAGCATGTTGCGGTAACAGAAAGGAAGGAAGTGCTAAAACAACAACTGGATACTGAGGGTGTGTCAAAAGAACACAGGGACACACTGAAAGAGCACACAATGGCCAAAGCTGGAACAATCTGATCAATAAAATAAACAAAAAATGGTATTGGATTATAACCCAAAGTATAAAATATATATATCCATTTGTCCATGGTGACATAAATAAGTGATTGGAAACATAAATTAATGGGAGAGAATAGACAAATCCTCCATACAAATAATTCCAAATCACTTATATTGATACATCACCTTAAGTATAACTGGTAGTTTCACTGTCCTAGATGCTGAATTGCACTTAATCTCCCAGATTTTAGTACCTATTTCACTTTCCTACTTTACCTGCAATCTTTCAGTCTGAAGCCTGTTTAGATCCAGAATGTAAGTCTGTTTTTTTCAGGAGCTGACAGATAGCTGCCTAACAAAATAGACTGGGAATGAGAATTTGGTGATCTAACTGCTCTTCATACGGGCTTCGAACAAAGCAAAACAGAAAATCTGCTTCTTTTCAGGATCCGACATGAATGCTGCCTTGTGTTCATTAGGCTTCCAATCCTGAGTTTCTAGAGTTCTGTAGTGACAAACAGGCTTTCTTCTCATTTACACCTTTCCTCCGACACTTTAGGTATGATTTTTCTTCTTTTTAGTAGTATTTCCTTCCATTTTTTTTATCTTCAGATACTGTGATTCAGGGCTAAGATATTTTCTGTTTTTGCCAAAGAGGGAGGTTCTCTTTCTGTGTTTTGTTCCTCTTGTTCTCCTAGAAGTAATTTTTGAGAGAAGAGTACGATATATCTTCATCATCTTGAAACTGGAAGTCCACAGTTGACTTCTTAAGGGTCATTGTTATTGATGACTAATCTCATTTGAAAATGCTATAAAAGCAGGCTCACTAGCCTTATAACATTCTACTATATCATTCATCAATAATGAAAATAGCCTTTCGAGCAAAAGCGTGCATTTTATGACATTTTCAAAACATTTACATATCCTGAAGGGAAATACAAAATATTTTACACTTCTCAAGCTGTGCTGACTAGAGGTCACCACCATGTTATGTTTTATCCCAGTAAGTGTCCATGTAGAACTTACTTCTCCTCTAAAATTAATAAATCTCCATATAAGTAAAAGGAAAATACAGATCTAGAGTTGGTGATAGTATAAAAAATTTAAAGATAAGTCAACTGTTGGTCAAAATTTACCCCAGTATGTGAAGGAGAATGAATCAGAGATATTCATCCAAAGGCTACAGAATCTATGCTTTCTTATTTAATTTGAAACAATCAATTTAATCAGACAAATGATATTCAAATACACCGGAATAAGTCCAGAGACATCAACATTAATAACTTTCCTGTAATGTTATTACATGCCAGCTGTAATTCTTATGAAAATAAAGATTCCTTCCTTCTTTCCTTTCTTCCCTCTCTCCTTCCTGTCTATATTCATTCATCACATATTTATTGCCTACTATTTTTCTGGCACTTTTCTGTTGCTGGGAATCTGAAAAAAGATGGAAATATTTTCCTTCATAGTGCCTACATTAAAGTGGGAAATGATAATTGGTAACTCTTCCATAGTATTTACCATGAGTCAGGAATAGTTCTTTGTTCTTTATCTACATTAACTAGCTTGGTCATCCAAAACCTGACAGAAACTACTAATTTATTTAACAGATAAGAAAACCATGGTATAGAGAAATTAAGCAACTTGCCTAAATGACAGACAACAACTGATAGCTTTGAGGCTTGAACCCAGGCCACCGGATAGTCAGAGGCATTATCCTTAAGTATTAGACACCGTGCTTATCTGTGGTATAAGTTCTGACCTGATTTAAATTCAGTTATCAGAGTTCTAATGATCCTAATTTTTTCCCTTCTCGTCTTACCAATGATATACGATCTCTGCAAAAAGCATGAAAAACATACAGAAGTCATAAAAAAATAAAATAATATGAAATCCTACCACTTGGAGACAGTCACTGTTAACATATATATAATATGTAGATGTACATGTGTATATGTATCTGTGTGTGCATGCATGTCTTTTTTGTATGTTTGCTAACTGTGTAATATTTTGTAATCTTTATTTTCACTGGCGTCATTTTAAAGTGGCAGTATTCTTTTACATAAATATATTCCCAGCTCCACAAAAAATAATTTATTGAGTAAAAAGTAATTAAAAGTATCACAAGTTTTTAAATGAAATCTCTGTTGTTGCACATTTATATAGAGAAGTTCTTTCTATCATAAAACAAGGGTGGGAATGGAATGACTGGTTTTCCTTTGTTAGGAGAAATTATTAGAATTGTTGAAGATAGGGTAAGCAGAGATTTTTAAAAAATATTTTAATCCATATCGGCAAATTATTCTCCCATAAGGTTTTATTTCCCAATGGTGTATACATGTTCTTATATTCCCACAGCCACTAAGTTCCAGATATTCATAGTCTTTTGAATTTTTGACAAACTGAGGACAACATGTGGTATGTTAGGATATTCATTATTTTCATTGGACTTTCTTAGTAACCAAGTATGAAATGTCTGTTTTGGTTTCCCTTTGAGAGACATGTCTCTGTTGTCTAATTAAGATTTATTTTTTATTGGTTCATTATTTTTGCTTGCTTTCTATTATTCCTGCAATTTCTTCTCACCTCTGTAAACTTACTGTTTTCTTTTAAAATGAATATTTAAAAGCTTGTAGGGAACAACAACAACAACAAAACCCATATAAAAATGGGCAAAGGACGTGATCAGACAGTTCTCAAAGGAAGACATACAAGTGACCAACAAACATGAAAAAATGCTCAGCATTATTAATCATCAGAAAAATGCACATCAAAACCACAATGGGATATAATCTCATACCAGTCAGAATGGTTATGGTTAAAAAGTCCAAAAACAACAGATACTGGTGAGGCTGTGGAGAAAAGAAAACACTTATACACTGGTGGGAATGTAAATTAATCCAGCCGCTGTGGAAAGCAGTTTGGAGATTTCTCAAAGAACTTAAAACAGAGTGCCATTTGACCCAGCGGTCCCATTACTGGGGATGTACCCAGAGGTAAACAAATTATTCTACCAAAAAGACACATGTACTTGTATGTTTATCACTGTGTTATTCATAATAACAAAGACATGGAATCAACCCAAGTGCCCATCAATGGTAGAATAAAGAAGTTGTGGTACATATACACCATGGAATACTACACAGCCATAAAAAAGAACAAAATCCAGTTCTTTGCAGCAACATGGATGCATCTGGAGGCCATTGTCCTAAGTGAATTAGTACAAAAACAGAAAATCATATGTCGCATGTTCTCACTTATAAGTGGGAGCTAAACCTGTCAAACTAATGGAACAATAACTGTCATAAGTCAATTTAAAAATGTGCCCTTTCTTAAAAAACAAAAACAAACAAAAACAGATTACCCTAACTTTCTAAAAATAGTCCTCATACCTGGGGTAAGGCACTTCAATACGCTATCTAGTAATTTTTCTCTTTTACTAAATAAGCCTAAACTCTTTACCCTGTCTTTGTGTCTAGAAGAGAAAGAAAGTAAAGAAAATGATGTACCCTCTAACAGCTAGAACTTCCACCTGCTGTGTTTTCCCAGGAACTGTGATGGATGACCCTTTGGGAGGAACTCTTTGTACTCAAGAGTCCTGCCTTCCCCTGTTAAACTATCAAAACCTGTCCACTTTTGGTGTCCATACTTTCTGGTTGCTGCTCAAGTTTCAAGATATAGCCACCATAGGAACCTGTCACCTCCCATCCCTTCCAACATGTGGTCATCTGTCCAGACTTACATCAGCCTTGTCTACCCTTTCCCCACTATTGTCTAGTTTCCCAGATGCTTCTTCCGAAATTCAGGGCAAAGCAGTAAGCAATGCCAATATTTTCTTAAACAGTTGTATATCTTTCACAAACACTTAAGAAACAAGCAACTTCATTCTTCTTTTAGATATTTCATTCTTGGGCTGGGCATGGTGGCTCACAGCTGTAATCCTAGCACCTTGGGAGGCTCAGTAGGAGGCTTGCTTGAGGCCAGGAGTCAAAGCAAGCCTGGGCAACATAGTGAGACTCTGTCTCTACAAAAATTAAAAACAAAATTAGCTTGGTGTGGTGGCAAGCACCTGTGGTTTCAGCTACTAGGAAGGCTAAGGTGGGAGGATCACTCGAGCCTGGGAGGTTGAGGCTGCCGTGAGCTATGATTATGTCACTGCACTACTTCAGCCTGCATGATAGAATGGAACCCTGTCTCAAATAATAATAATAATAATAATAATAATAATAATTTGTCCTAAAGTGAGTAACATTTTTGATGGGGAAGAGAATTAGTGGTACCTGGAGAAGTCTGTTGATGCCAATTATAAACAGAATCACAGAAGATGTGTAAAACCTTTATACCTTGGTGAGGGTTATTTAGCTTCTTTGTGTTTTGACACAGGTCCATAATTATGCTCTAACTTGTCAGCCCAAATTTCAATGTGACCTTTATTTTTTAGCAACTACATCTTACTGTACACCAAAAGACTAGTTTCTATTTCTGGAAAAATGAAAACTAAAGAGAGGCAGAGTGATCTTAAAGTTAATTTGGTTACTGAAGATTATTATTTTTTTAATACACAAAGAAGAATGCTTTAATCTAGGAAAAAATATCATTAATGGAATAGCTGAATATTTCAATGATATTTCTAATTTTATTATGGCTTCTTGGCAGATAATCCCTGCCCTGTTGCATTCAATTGGGCGAAATTATCGTGTCTCATAAAGCTGTCAAGTTAATCTGAATCATCGATGTTTGACAGGCAAATAAAAATGAAAATTATTGTCCCCAAAATTGGGGATTATAGATCTCCTACAGAAATATACATGTGCGATTTAATAGTGATAATCTTTCAATTTAGATGAGCAGCATTATCTGCCTTGATAATTTTTAATATCAAGGTCAGGATTTTATCTTCCAGATCAAAAATACTTAAAAAAAATATTACTTGGGGGACACTGTAAAAGTAAAAGTAATGATCTACAGGTCTGTTTTTTTTTCTTAGAGATATGTAAGTAGAATTATAAACTATGCATTTATAGGTTAAAAATAATCTCTTGAATCTTATTTTCAATCAAATTTTCTAACAAATTCAAACCACTCTGTCTCTCTTAAGGGAATTCATCACTATGGTTATTTCTCCACTCAACCTGTCCTTTTAAATCTCTGAAAAATGGAAAAACAATTTACAACATTAAGAATGTTTACTGAAGCTGTTTCAGGAAGCCTTGACCTTTAGCTGCAGTTCTCATATGCAGACCTTGTGACTATTTCATTTTATAACATAACAAGAAAAATATAAAGAAAAGTAATGAGCAAATATTATCAAGTATGCTATACCATTATTTTAATCAGATGTTGCCAATGGCTTTCACTTTTGTATTTTGATGATCAGATTAAATAGCTTTATACAAAATGTAATTTGAATGATCTGGTATAGGTTCTTATTTCAGTGGGGACTGAAATTCCTGAACATCTTTTTACTGAACATTTAAAATAATCTCTTTTTAGATGCCAAACTCTGAAATTAAAGGATACATAAGACCAGGTTCTTAAAGCATTGCTTTAGTTAATGTTTTTATTATTTGAAAGTATAAATATCAGTGGTAATGAATTGCGTTTCATTCCAATCCAGCTCAGGATAATGTTTATATTTTGTAGAAATATGTAAATAGTAGAGGGTTCAATGATAAAATATTCACTATAGACATGTAGAACACAGAATAAAGGACCTTCAAATATTGCTTCCGGTTTTTCCTATGTTTTAATCATAAAATATATACTAAAATGCAAAATTATGTGTACATATTACATATTGTTACAAAATATAAAATGATCATCATATATAATTTTTAAAACGATCTTTCCAAATAATAGATAACTTTTATACCTATATCTTTTTATCATTTTGAAGACTGCTTTTAAGGATTTTGTCTCATCTGAATCATACATCCATATTTTCTGAAATGAGCATGTACAGTACACCTATTTTGTACATGAGAAATCTGACCCAGGAAGTTATATATATATAATATCACCTAACCAGTGAATGATGGAGCCAGGACTTGAAACAGGTTTCCTGACTCTTAGAAAAAGATCCTTTAATGTTTCCACAGAAACCTCAAACTGGTAAACTTGGTTGTATAAGGGTAACATTTGCAGTGCCATAGATCTTGATCTAAATAAACTATCTTAAAAAATTCAATTCAATTTTATTGACGAATTGCCTGCTCTGTACCTGGAAGTTTGCCGTTCCTGGATAAAATACCTGTACATGAAACCTTAGCTCTGATCTCAAGAAGCACACAATTGGCAAGATAGGTAAATGCATGATGCAGTATGATGTAGTGAAACAGCCGACAATTAAGGAATATACAGGAAACTCAGAGGAGAGAAAAGCATTTGCCTCTTCTTGAATTGAGTAGGAAAACATGTGGTCCCTCAAATTTCAAATTTCTTTTTTTTTAAATTTATTTTTTATTATTATTATACTTTAAGTTCTAGGGTACATGTGCATAACGTGCTGGTTTGTTACATATATATACTTGTGCCATGTTGCTGTGCTGCACCCATCAACTCGTCAGCACGTTCAATTCAGACATTGTGTTCTAAGAGGAGACAGGACCTTGTCAGCTTTGTTCAGCCCTCCATCTTTATCACCTACACAGTGCAAGGAACTCAGTATTATTCACTGGCTATATTAACATACTTGCACAAATAGTATAATTAATATACTATTATTTATCAATAGTATATAGTACAAACTTCTATTTATTGAGTGTGAGTCATCATGTCAGTTGCTTCATATTATTATCTTTAAATATTACATTATCTTTACTCCATATATTTACATTATCCTTAATCACCAGAATGTTGCCAAAGGATTAGTATGATCTTTATTTTATGGGTGCAATTATCGAGACTTAGAGAGGTTGAAAGGCTTGCCTAATTTCACATAGCTAATCAGCGAAAGAACTGAGAATCAAAACCAGATTTACTCGGCTCCAAAATCTGTGCTCTTCTCTTGACTGCAATCCACCTCCTATTTCAGATCTCTTGAAAGTCCCATCTGACTCTGCTTATTTATTAAAGCACCAAAAAGGTCTTATTTATAAAATCTATGTCAGAGGAATCCTCTTGTGTATATATTATGGGTCCTCCCCGCCTTCCTATCCTAAATATTTTGGGACTATTTTAAATGACTGAATGGCCTCAAGGCTTTTTGGGGGGGATGGAGAGTGGATTTAGAGACAGTTGCTCTGCTTGTTCATCACTATTTTAGCTCTGGATTCTCTAATAGAAATAAAGATGCAAGTGTTGCCAGAATTTGTGCCCTTGAAGAATTTACTGGTTTTCACAGTAATTGTATTTTCATAATGTTTTAACAGATTAGGAAATTATCTCCATTGGGCCTGGTGAATTACCCTTACTAGCTTGTGGCTTCACATTGGCTCATATTAGAAATGTACTTATACTTATAATGAATCTTACCAGGACTAGATTAAATTCTAACAAATTATGTAAACAGAAACTAAAGTGCTAATAATTTCTCTTGGGATGAGTTAGAGTGGGAACTGGCTACTCGTCTTAGGCAACTGAGGAATGAGATCTTAATAACTGTGGTTTGGTCATTATGATTTTTACTTTCCATCATATTACTTATTGTTTTGCCTTTTGTTTTGTTTTTTACTTTATTACTTTGGGGCTTTATCTTGTAAAAAGCTGTCTTTCTTTTTTCTTTTTTTTCTTTTCTTTCCTTTTTTCTTTTTTTTGAGGTGGAGTTTTGCTCTTTTTGCTCAGGCTGGAGTACAATGGCACAATCTCGACTCACTGCAACCTAGGCCTCCCAGGTTCAAGCAATTCCTCTGCCTCAGCCTCCTGAGTAGCTGGAATTACAGGCACCTGCCACCAGGCCTGGCTAATTTTTGTATTTTTAGTAGAGAGAGGGTTTCACCATGTTGACCAGACTGGTCTCGAACTCCTGACCTTGTGATCTGGCCGCCTTGGTCTCCTAAAGTGCTGGAATTACAGTCGTGAGCCACTGTGCCCAGTCGTAAAAACTGTCTTTCTACTGTCTTTGAAATTTTTATTTGAAATTTTTTCTAACTTAATTTGAATGTCTGTACATTTATTTTAAATATTCTACTTTTTTGTAGATGTATTTATTAACTATAAATACATTTTTTTCCAAGTACTGTGTTTATTGGATCGCATAGGTATTAATATGTGGTTCTGGTCATAATTTGGTTCTAAGTAGTATAATTCAAAATTTCAGTTTATTTTTAACTCAATAATTATTTTGAAGTATATTTTGTTATTTTATAATTATATTACATTATGGAGAAATAATGTGTGGATAATTTCTACATTTTGGAAACCATAAATATTTTTTCTTCTGTGCTAAAACATGCTCTCTTTACAAATACTTATGGAGAATTTGAAAAATTTTAACATTATTTTCCATATCTTCAGTTCTCCATATTATTCTGCTAAATGAAGACTTTGATTTTGTATATTTTCTTGTATGAATTTTTAGTTGCTAAGAAAGGCTTGCCAATTGTCCTACAATGACAGTGTTTTTCAAATACATCATTTATGTTGCATATATAATGCTACAGTGTGTATTAGATAAAGTTCATTATAGTATAATTGTCCTGAAGATTTATAATTTTTAACAATATAAAATATTTATGTTTATTAAATTTGACCTTTAATTCTATTTTATGTTGCATAACATTGCCAATTTTATTTTTTGTCATTGCCTACCATATTTTGCATATTCTTTATTTTCAAAATTTGTGAGTTTTTTTTGATACATAGCATAAAATTGGATTTTGGTAATGAAATATTTGTCATTTAATAAGGTATTTATCTATACTTATTAAAATTTTGAACATTGCATTTACTTCTGCTATTTTATCTTAATTTGCCATTCACTCCTACGGACTCTTTTAGAACTTGTGTTAAATTGATTTACTCAAGCTTGTGTCTGTTTAAGTCTTCTTGGAATGTTCTGTTTTCTTAACTTCTGTCAGAACATGTATATAGTATTTCTCTACCCTTTTCCTCACTCTCTTCTAGTTGTCTTTAAAAGTTCTTTCCCCTTATCTCTCAAATACTGAAACACCTTAGCATTTTGTCCTATATCCATATCTTCTTATTCTGTAATCTAACACTAGACACTTTCATCTAGCTCTTGGTTTCAAGATCTGTGTATATTCTGGCATTAAATTCTGGGACTGTATATTCAAATTATCATTAAATATGACCAGTTGAATACCCCATAAACACCTCAAGTTTGATATATCAAAAGATGGGCTATTTGCATTTGCCTTCCTCAACCCCAATTTTTTTCTCTATTGCTCTTCATCCTAGAGTATGATCACATTCAGTTGCCTAAACCAGAAAATTAAGTGCTATTCTTCATTTCTCACCTTGGTTCACATTAATTGTACTGATTTCATACATCCTGAATTCATCTACTTATTTACATTCTTACCTCTACTATCTTAGTTCAGATAGTCTTAAATTCCAGCCTCAATCACTACAGTATATTCAAATGCATCTATTCCCTTATTCTCTGTTGGTTCATCTTCTGTATTATATCTGTAATCACCTTTCTAAAATATGTAAATGTCATATATGTTTTATATATATGTATATATGTATATATATGTGTGTGTATGTGTATATATATATAGTTGTATTTGTCTGTTTTCACACTACTAGAAAGATACTACTCAAGACTCAAGATGGGGTAATTTATAAAACCAAGGGGTTTAATTGACTCACAGTTCCACGTGGCTGGGGAGACCTCAGGAAACTTACAATCATGGAGGAAGGTGAAGGGGAAGCAAGGCACGCCTTACATGATGGCAGGTGAGAGAGAGCAAGGAAAAAAGTTTTACACTTTTAAACCATCAGATCTTGTGAGAACTCACTATCACGAAAACACCATGTGGGAAACTGCCTCCATGATTCAATCACCTCCCACCAGGTTCCTCCCTTGACATGTGGGGATCAAAATTCAAGATGAAATTTGACTGGGGACACAGTGCCAAACCATATCAATGGTCATGTCATTCCTTAGCTTAAAATCATTTGATGGTTCCCTATTACCTACAAGATAAGAGCCAAAGTTTTAGAACACAGCTTAAATATCCCCTCCTCTCTTGGAGCATGCCTACTTCTCTCTAATTTCATCTTCTACCCTTTCCCTTCCCAGCTGTATGCTTCAGCAATCCTTTTACTTTTATTTAAAAGGATCACCTCAGTTAGAATGTTGCTGTCCCTCCTCAGCCTCTCCTGACCAGACAAGTCTGGGTTAGGTTTTAGGTTCTTCTATAGAACAGAAGGTTCTGTGTCCTTCTTCATGGCACTTGTCACATTAAGTTGTAATTAACTAATCACTTGAATTAATCTCCACCTGACTACATGCATTTTATGAAGACACACCCATTGTCTGCCATGCTTTCCCTTGTATTCCTAGCACCTTGCATTGTGAGGGCACAACACACAACATGGTGAATGAATGAATTGTTTCTACAAATTTGTATAAAGACACAAGAGGAGGTGAGAACTTAATGGAAAGATAAATAGCATTTATTTAACACACACCAGTGTGCTAAATGTTTTAAAATGCATTACTTTTTCAATTTTTGAAAATTCAAGACAAATCAAACTAGTGTTAAGAAAGGTTAAGCAAACTTACTTAAGATAGCATAGATAGCAACTAAGAGAGCTAAGATACAAACTCTAAGGTATTCTTTCTTCTGCTCTACAGTATTATTCATTCATGCCAAAAGCTTAGAAAATAATTAAAGGGAAGAAGTAGGAGGCATCATTAATTTCCTTGGCAGAAATCCATTTAAGACTCTTGGAACATCTTATAACAGTGAGTCTGTGATGGTTGTTTTGGTATCTTCACAGTACTAAAAGCTCCCCTATTGCTATTATTCTAGATCCCATGTCAACAACATAAGATTTGTTTTTTTTATTCTATCAGCTATAGTCTTATTATTCAGTATGCTCAACTCAGTTCAGAGATATTTATGAATTTGTCACTGAAGGCCATCTGTCCTGGGGTATGTGAACAAACACAGTGACACCTAGAGATAATAAGAGAAAAGGATTGAAAATATTGATTATCATTCTGATAAAATTTCTCAGAATTCTGTGTTACCAAGAAGGAGAGGGGCCCAGCTATCCACTGCTAGTTGCAAATATTATTTGACTAAAGTAAGAGTTCGTTTTCATGACATATTTACTATATCAGGCACTGTTCTGTGTGCTTTACACCTATTAACTCAATTCTACTGACTAGCTAGAAATAATTTATTGCCATTCTTTAGTTTTATTTAGGAATTTGAGACATAGAAAGGTTAAGTAAATTACCTATGCTCACATAAATAGTAACAGATTCAAAAACAAGCAGTGTAACTCCAACATCTGTATTATAACCATTATGCAGGGCTTTAGATGTGTTTAGAAAAGTATCTTTTTCCATGCTACTTTGAATATGAATTTTATTTGTTAGCTCATGTTGCTATTGTTTGTAGTTAAACCCCTTGTTCTAGCCTCTGCTAGGGATCCTTTTATTTACTTGTCACTAGAAAAGTGATATATTGTATCCTGTATTTCAATTCTATTGGATAATAGCAAGAGCGAATTTGTTTATAGGTAAAGAAAGTTGACTTTCTAAGCCTTTCTGCTTTATTTGATGACTTATATGTTTTCATGTTTATATTTCCATAACCAAGACGACTTTAATGGTCCTCTCACTTTGACTAACTTTACAAAAGCTTTTTCCTGTCTCTGGTGCCCTGACCTCCCTTTTCCTAGAGCATTTATTTTAGAAACCTTGCATTGTAAATGCCTTTTCTGCTCATTTGAGATGTATATTTTTTAAAAAGTCGTTTGACAGTTCTACATACTAGAAATATATCAAGCATCTAGGAAACATAACTGCAATGCCATCTAAGATAACACCCTTATCTCCCAGTCTCTGTGGGAGGGAAGGAGACTAACTGGTAGTCTTCTTGCTCCAAATTGTAAAACCCACCCCCTGTCGTAAATTTTAAGAATTTATTTTTTTCTCTAAAGCCAATTAGCAAGCAAACACAGGCAGCCTGTGAACTCCCTCTCAGCCCAGCCTTTAAAAATCCTCCTGCCCTTTGTTGCAATGGAATTGAGTTCAAACTTAGTTCTGGCCTCTCTGACCTATTGCAGTAACCTGAAAAAAGTTCTTCCTTGCCTGTTTAACTTTCTAAAGTGCAATTTTGCTTTGACACCTTGTCTGTAGAAAACACATGTTAATATCATGGTAAATATGTTGACATCATAGATTGGTCTTTCCCAGGTCTTAATTCTTTATAAATGTTCAAAATTTTAAGACTTTGGTGAAGAAGATCTGGGTTGTAATGTTGACATTTTTTGAAAGAAGAAATTGAGTCTCAAAACACTCTGCTGGGCTCTTGTTTAAGATCAAATGAGAAAGCATGTTCTGGAGAAGAAAGTATATTTCCTCCATTGTGAGTTGTGAGTTCAAGGCATTACATCTTTTTAAGAGGATTGAAAAGGCAAACATTGGAAAATACACATATATGTAAGCACATTATTGAGAGGTGGGGGCTGGGTAAATTTTAACTATAAGACGAGTATAAACCAACAGAAGTTAAGAGATAAACATTCAAAAGGGAAAACCTAGATTCAAAAGATAAAAAGCACTTATTTAGTCATATACTTCCTTAGGCAATAACATGATCTACTCACTAGTCTAGTGGGAAGAATCACTGTGAAGATGAGACAGACTATCTGGGGAAATTACTGTTGTTTATAATTGTCTACAGTTATTTAAACTTTTTAATGTAACCAAAAGAGGGAGTGGTATGCTATTCTGACTACTACTTTTGTTTTATTGGAAAATTCTCTAGTGGTTGCCATTGAAGATTGACTGAAATTAAATTTCCCTTAGTTTGGAAGTTTTTAATTATACTCAATTATTTATCTGGCTTTTTCTTAGGGATCTGTACATTTGTTTTCAAAAACAAAAAGAGCAGTACATACAAGTAGGACACATTCAATTTTTTATTCTGTTAAAAAACCCACAATATTTGCATATTTTTCAAATTGCTTTGTGTGCTCTCCGAAGCAGTGTTAAGCAAATCAGCATATTTATCTAAGGAGAAAATGATATCCTAAAATATTTTGAGAAACCTAACTTGTGAAATAGCTTCTAGTTTTCATGTGTTTCTACATGAAAACAAAACAAAACAAAACAAAAATACACAGAACATAAAAAGACTATCAATTAACTAATCAAGTTAATGACTTCTTTCAGGACACTTGAGTGGATTTCAAATGTGCATTTAAGTATTAAAATTAAACATTGAATATTCTGTGAAGAAAACTTCTATCATTTGAACAGAATGTGAACTAAATTTGGGAGAAAAAGTAACAGGGAATTCAGTCCACCAGATTTGATGACATATTTTTCATGCATCTGATCTCTGGGGACAAATATTAAACTTTGGTTGTTTTCTCGTAACTATCATCAACCCCAAACATAGAAAGTATTTGGCTTAAGAAAAAATCCAAAAACAGGAATAGTTCTTGTTCGACTTATATTTGTTAAAACTATGTGAAATCTCTGATATAGTGAAATATAAATACCATAAGGTGGCTACTTTTAATTAATCATTTTGGTTACTGTTTCTGGAATTGCTAACTCTGAATAGAGAACATAATAAGGGTCAGTTATCTCTTCCATTAACTTTGGTACCATATCATTTGATTTTTAAGCATTCATTCAAAGTAGGCATTTTATATGAAAAAAAATAAACTTTAATTTTGAGATAAGTTCTTTCAGTCCTCCAGGCATTTTGGATGTGGATACTTACTAGAGCTTCCACCAGAAAGTTGTACTGAGGAGTGATTCTCTGCCAGAGCCATATCCTGCCTGGAAGGTTAGATCAAAAGCATCAACATCAACAGATTTCTCTTCATGCTCACTCTGTCTGACAGTTTAGATTAGAAATATCTGCCAGCTGTTCCTTTTCCTACCTTTCTTAGTTTTGGTAAGGTGACAGATATAACAGACTTATTAACATTTTTTTCTATAGCTCAGAATCAGCTTTCCAAATATGAAAAAAAAATTCCTAGCATTTAAAAAGTATCAGGAATTTCAGCACATTACACTTAATTTTTAAAATTATGAGACCTCCCACAAAATTAAACAGAATTATAAACCACTTACTTTTTGGAATAGTAGAGGAGAGATAAACCACATTACTGTGTTTCTTACTAAAATGCAGAAGAATATAAATATCTCCAGGAAATGAAAATAAACTAAAAGGAAAATACAACTTATGACTGCTTTGCAGATAAAATATAACTTGACAGAGGAGGAGGCTGAGAGGAAATAGGAAGAAGCGCCATTTATTGACTGCTTTGAAAGTTATATTCTGTATAACCTTTGTAATTTCCCTTAATTTCTATGGTCTTTTTTCCCTTTAATTTCTGTGGTCTTTTATTTTTAAAGTAAAAATAATACTTGCCTTTCCCGTCTGAAACAATTCAAAGTTAGAATGAAAAACTGTACTATAAAGCACTATGTAATGTAAAAGATTACTACTTTTTGAACCCACTGATTCTGTAATTTCTAAAATAATTATGAAGATATTCAAAATATTTTCACTCTTTCACATATTTAATATGGATTTTGGAGCTTAGTTGGCTCTAATAGGATATTGACTGGGGGCCGGGAGTGGTGGCTCACGCCTGTAATCCCAGCACTTTAAGAGGCCAAGGTGGACGGATCACTTGTGGTCAGGAGCTCAAGACCAGCCTCGCCAACATGGCAAAAATCCATCTCCACTAAAAATACAAAAAAAAAAAAAAAAAAAAGTAGCCAGGCATGGTGGTGTGTGTCCGTAGTTCCAGCTACTCAGGAGGCTGAGGCACAAGAATCACTTGAACATGGGAGTCGGAGGTTGCAGTGAGCCAGGATAAGGCCACTGCACTCCAACCTGGGCGTCAGAGGGAGACTCTGTCAAAATAATGGTAATTATAGTAGCAGTAGTAATAATAATAATAATCTTGGTTGGGAACTATTGGGAGGTTCTAGGTGGCTCTTGCTAATTATAATAGGTCTCTGTTTACATTCATTGCTTAACTCACCACCCTTCCTGAATCTTTTTCTTCCTAGTGAAGTTCATTGTAAGCAGTGGCAATATGCCAGACACTAAGGAACATTCTGTGTTTCCAAGCAAATATGTAATAGAGAGATCTGAATTAGGGTCCAGTTAGGCATCAGTAGCAAGGGTGTGGAGAATGGGGTGGGATAAGTAGCGAAGGAGACAGTGAAATCTTTATGCTGACCTTACAATGAGTTTTGCCTCTTCTCCACAGTGCAAAGCTGACCTTTGCAATTGACTCCAGCATAGAGGCTGCATTTGAGAAAAACTGTGTTTGGATAACGGCATGTGCTTTCTAGTTGTTACCTATTCTAGAATGTGCCTGAATGATCTCTGTAAGATTATGATTAAGTTTTCATTCAGAAGGCATGCCCAGGCTGAATCCCTCATTTCTCTAAACCTTAAGTTGGAAGGTCTCTTTGTGGGAGTGCTCTTTTGGTTGTGGGTATGAATGGTAGCTTGAAGTCTCTCTGGCAGGTTGAAACAAACCTCTCATGAGAATACAAGGAGGTCTAGGCACTGTGTCAGGAACGTAGACAAGTGTAAGGAGTCAGGCAAGTTGCTAATCTGCCACCAATAACTATGACCGCCTGGGGAGTTCTGCCTCTTTACCTCTGTCCCCATCTCAACTAGACAGTACATACCTTCAAACTAGAAAGGCAAAGCCACTAGGTGCTTAGAAGAGGGCAGTGAGGCAAGGGGAAGTCCTATAAGAGGAGTGGTTGAATCCTGTTGGATCATTCCATCTCCCACTCTATTATTTCTAGCCTGAATCACATAGACATGGTGTGTTGTGGTGAGAGCAGCCAGGTGGAGATGACCCCATTTCCTCTAAGGGGACTTGATTGTTCACTTTCCAGAAGCACAACAAGCAACTCTTTTCTCAGGAAGGGAAGCCATTGCAAATTTGGGGAACAATAATCTCTTAGTCTTCAGGGAACTTCTCTATAGAAGGTCTCTCATTTAGATGATATTCTAAAGGCCTGGGACGATAATCCGGAAAGACAATTTCAATCATCTTAATGATCTCTAAATTATTTCAATTATCTAACCAATCCTTCAAATAAGACAGTGCTTCAAGAAGGCACAGTCACATTAATCAGACATCCTAGAATGACAGCATTAGAAGAGACTTTAGTCAAAATTGATCTAAAGCAAATAATTCCTTAAAATAGCAACGTTGGTAAAACATTATCTATGCTTAAAGCCCCACACCAGCAGGCAGTGCACATATTCACAGGCATTTTGATGTAGGAGAAAGCACTTGGCTTTGGAGGCAAAAGATACTTTGGGTCCCGGCTCTGTGCTTTACTATGTGAATGTAGGCTAGTTATTTTATCTTTAACTTCCTGATGTATTTACAATGGAAGAGAAAATGGTATCTTTTTCATTTTGCTCATCTGAGCATGAGGTGAGACAATGTGAATAAAGCATCAAAGAACATGCTTAACAATTGGTATTTTTCTTCCCAGCCTTTTCATGGTTATAATCTGCCTTCTGCCTTTAAGTACTGCCACAAACCATGTGACCTCAAGAAAAGTACTTAACCTCTCTGGGCCTAAACTTCTTCGAAAGTAAAATGAGATCCTCAGGTTGATTGATTCAAACGTCCCTCCAAGGACGTTTTTTACTAAAATATGAAACATCATGGTGGATTTCTGAAGACATTACCTTCGCTTTTGTTCCCTTATAGCCAGCTGTTATCATAGGCTCGGCTGGGCTAGACATAATTACTTTTTCCCTATGGAGTCAAGAAACAAACTAAATGGCAGTGTCCTTGAATAATTTATTTGACTCCTAGAATTAGTACATTATCATTGTTGCTATGGAAGAAGTAATTTACATTTTGAAAGGGTATTTTACTTCTTTTATCTCTGAATGTATTTTAATCCTTTTACTACTTGGAAGATGTGACTCCATTATTTAATGTCAATACTCCCCATATCCCATTATTTGGGTGGGGTCAGTTATCATCTGCTATGTCTGATGAGGTTAATGCACTGGGACTCTGAGCGCCTACATTCAGTTAATGAATTTGAAGCAGAGTCTCTGGAGTGTGCACACTGTGAGTACCTTATCAGTCCTTAAGGTTTTGTTTGCTTTTTGGTAGTGTGATCTGTAGAATAATAGTTTATGTATATACACTGGTTAATCCTGAAAAGTAGGTGTTGGATTTGGGAATGTGTAGTTCTGTGGAGGGAATATATATTCTGTGATCAGACATAGATTCAAATCTAGACTTCATCATTTATTTGCACACAACCCTGGCTAGGCACTTTATGAATCTGAATTCCGTTTTTTTTGAAATGAAATTCAAAATAAAGACACCTATAAAATACAGACACTATTGACCTTCAAGTTGATTGTGATATTACATGAGAAATTATTTGTCAAAATACCTTTTAAATACATCTCTATACCAGTGCAATGCCTTATTTTGATTAGTGAGATTACTATCTATCAATTCCAGGAGACATTAGCTTGGAGAGAGTTATAGGCAAGAGAAGCTGAATAAGATTTGTACCTTATAGGAGAACTACTGAAGAAGAACAGCAGTAGCTGGAAGTTTGTTAGAATAAGTGACCTGAAGTTAGTGTTATCATCACACTAAAAAAGGCACAATATAGGATGAAAGGCAGTGAAAGCCCCAGAAGCAGCCATGAGATTCCTTTTTAGTCTTCTGACTACCTGACGATAGTAAATATGGGCAGTCAAGGCAGTTCTTTTGGTTCTTCTCACCCCAGAAACATGGTAGGATTGTACATCTCTGCTACTTTGAAATTAGATGAGGCCTTGTGACTTGCTTTAGCCAATAAGGTGTGCGCAATTATGACATGCATTCATAACCAGATGGCAGCCATTCCCTTGGCCAAATGCTCACCATCCATGAGGGCAATACAGATCAGAGGCCGCAGCCGACCAGTGAAAGCCATGAAAAATAAGCACGGTGTTAATGTGTGTTGCCTTAAAACATTTTATGTTTTTTGTTTTGTTTTGTTTTGTTTTGTTAGTTCAACGTAAATTAGACTCTCCTGATACATAGAATAAGTTAAGTCAAGTCACTGTTTCAGAGGTTTATGAGAATATGCTTTTTCAATGGAGAAGCCAGAAGCAAGAGTTGGAGTGGATCTTAACATGGGGGAGTTTCTGGAGAGTGTGAGTGTGAGAGAATTGCGCTATTCAGAGAAAGGGCTAGTCAAAGGACCTGTGCTATGCTGTATCAAGCAGCTAGAAGTCAGAGGCCCAGATTCTGCCCAGTGGCTGCTCCTATTTTTATTATCCTATCTCTGTCTCATTACAGTTTGTACAGGGTGGGTCATTACATATGTTAATATGCTTAAGAAGAACTTTGTAATTCTCTTAAGACCTCATTTGCTGTATAGCTAGGATTATATTAAGAAAGACAGCAGCCATGTTTAGGTGTTTTCACGTTGGTTAGACAAAAGAAGATCATAGTAGCAATGCATGCAAGGGAAAAAGTGGTAGCTTTCACTGATGATCTTACGCACACACCTCAAGACTTTTCTAGTCTATGTAATCTTAGTCTCACTGCCTCTCCAATCTCATTTCATGCTTTCTCCTGTTTTCATTTTATTTATCTCAGTGAACTCCAGCTTCTTCTTCTTCTAATATCAGCTCAACTGCCACCTTTCAGGTGCCTTCCTTGGCCCTCCTGAGTATATGAAATAATCTTGTTACTCTCATAATTTTATGCACCCTCAGTTTGCAGCACTTATCATGATTCTTATTTCTACATTTAGTTTTGTAATTTTCTGATTAGAGACTATCTCTCTCATTAAGTCTATAAACTACATGAGGGAAGAAGGGTTTAATCTGTATTCAATCACCTTTGTATATTTAGACAATAGCACAGTGCCTAACACATAATAGCACTCAGCAGGTATTTGTTAAGTGAATAATCAATTAAAGTCACTATGGTGGTCATCTAACATACTCATCTCTTTGACCACTCAGAACCCTGTGAGATAGGTAGCTATGTCTTCATTTTCAAAATGAGGATTGGTTAACATATTTGCTCCAAATCATACTTATAGATGGTGAAACTGGATTTTGAATCACGTTTATCTGACTTCAAAGGCTGTGGTCTTTCCATTACATGCCTCTGCCTCACCAGAGACTACAGAAATGCTTTAATTTTGAGGGAGTTAATAATGCATGCGACCTGAACTGAATATAATTTTATGCTGTTCTGCACTAGAAGAATTTTTTATTATCCAGCTGTAGCTTTGTGCCTTCATCTCTTATCAAGAAGAGGTAATTATCTTCATTAAAAGGCAACCCCTTTTCTCCCATATAACTTTGATGTAGTGGGTAAAACACTATTTTCTTTACTCCTTGCTCCCTATGAACTACTATCTTCAAAAGCTGTCAAAGTTTGCAAGCAGATGGCCAACTATTATTCACTCCTTAAGTTCCTTTGCAGCAATGCATCATCAGGTCCATCAGCAAATAGTAACATATGAAAACATATTGTCTCATCTTTAGTATCTCCAAATGTCACTTTAACATTTGTTATTCCACTCTGGTTCCTAATTAAAGAAAGCTCATTTCCAATTCCCCTGACTGATATCTACCATTTCAATAATGCCCTTTATGTTTGTCCTAGAATATTCATCATTGTCTTGTTAACACAGTTGTTTTCAAATAAAATGGTAACTAACAGAGCCCTTTCCTGACTTTTAAAAAGTCTTTGATTATTTATTTCTATTTGACATCCTCTTCTGTCTTAGGCTATGATTCCACCCTGGACTCATACACAGTGACATCTGCCACCTGAAACTTGACGGGCATTTTTACCTTTTTAAGCTCTTTATCACACTTATCCCTCTCCTGCTGCTGCTAGCCTGAGTGGTATCTTTTCTGCAGCTCCCACTCACTGTCCCCTTTTCCATCTTTCTTCTCCAGGCTGTTTATCTCACACCCTCAGTCTGCCCTACTCTTTGCTCAGGTTCGCTGAGGTCTAATATCTCTCATGTCATTCATTTCCCTCTCATATTCATTGAGCTTCTTAAGAAGATCAGTTCGTTTCTGTGATTTAATATCTAGTTCTTAATTTTATACCTAAAAGATAATACTCAAAGAAAATCATCCTTACCTTCTCTGCTCTGTGTTTGAAAGGCATTTGATCCTATCACAGTGACGTTGATTTGCATTTTGAATTTGTTGCCATTTAAAATAAATTAAAATTTTGTCTTAGCTTGTAATCAGATTACAGGAGCAGCACGAATCCACCTGACTTTAGAAATCTGGAGAGAGCCATTCGCTTGTATAATAGGTCAACTCAAATATCACTTTGAATGTATATTGTATGACTGGTACTGGGATTTCTGTGATAATAACTCTGCTTCTAAAAATTAAAGGATTTGAGCATGAGAGAAGTTTCTTTTATAGGAACATTAAGTGATAGGGAGTATGCAGGTTTTAAAAAACAGTCTTAATGGCAAGAAGCAGGATGTATTTGCTTTGAGTGAGCTGCTCAGTAAACAAGATGGATGGTGGAGTGACTCTAATGGAGGTGAACCCCTACCACCAGGGGGCCGGCCCATCTTCTTGCTCACACAGGCTTGGGTTGTTTATAACTGATGAAGTCACAATATGGGACATTCAAACATCTGATAATATCCTTTTAAAATGACAGAAATAAACCTAATTTAATTGCCATGTCAAAGTTAAGTTTCTTAACTAGGCATGAAACCCTGATGAATAATGGATTCAAATTAGGGCTAGTGAGAATAAGGAAATTAACCTAAATATATTTTGCACATCATTTCAATGCAAACTTTTATTTGCAATTGCATTTTAAGGGAAAATAAGTATATTTGCTAAAGACATTTGTAAAATAGAAGGCACAAATCAAATCAAGTCTAGTTAAATATCACTCTGGTTAATGCATATTTGGCTGAATAATATTTTTAAAAATTTTAAGTTTAAAGTAATAATATACTTAATTATACTCTAGACTATATTAACAAAAGCACATTATCCCACTTTTTTCTGTACTGGTTAACACAAGGTAAAATTCCATCAGAAATACAAATCAAATGTAAACTTGACATTACAAAATTGGACGGTGATGAAATAGAGAACACGAAGAAAAATGACCAAGATGGTATAGCATTTGGAATGGATGTTCTTACTATTTATTAATTCATGTAGATACATTCATTGGGCTCCCTGGAAGATACTAGTGATGCAATAAGAAATATGACAAACATGGCCCCAACCTTGTAGAAGAAATGAAAAGACTGTTGAAAATCATGATGAGGTGATTAATGTTACGGGAAAAGCAGAAAAAATAGGAGAACATATAGAAGGTGCCTAATCAAGTTTAGGAATCAGAGTAGAGTGTGTGGAAGAAACACAGAGTGAGAAAAGAGTCATAATTTATTCTCTTCAGAAAGCTTAGTGAATCACGGAAAGTATAGTGTCTTGAGAAATTGAGAGCAAATTGGGAAGTTTGGTGAGTAATTTCAAGGGAGAAGAGTAGGAAAGACAAAACAGAAACAGTAGTGGAGCCAGATATTGAGAGTTCTATTAGCCAGGCATTGAAGTTTCCATTTAATCCTAGGAACAAATGGTACAGCATCTTGGTATTACACAGCTCCAGTAGGTGATTGACACTGTGGTCTCTCTATTGTTAATAACAGCCTACAGAGTTGTGTAGCGCATAACCTGTGCAACTGTCTACATTCATCCCAAATGGGAAGTCCTTTCATATCTGCAAATGGAAGAGTGATATAACTTTGGGGGGTTATAACTGTATAAGAACACTCTAGCTGCTATGCAAAACATAGATTGTTTGTCATATATATGTATATATACACACACGGTCATTCATTCACTCATAAACAAGTGTTTATTATATACATGCATTATGAGCCAGGAACTCCCCTACTTATTGTAGGATTCAGCAGTTAGTAAGATAGTCAAGGTCTCCATAATTATGGAGCTTGTATTCTGGTATGGGGGAAATAGAAAAAAAATAATTTATCACTAAACAAAATAGTTTCAAATGCTAGCTGTTACGTAGAAAAGGAAGTAACACATATATGTAGACTTGAAGATTCAAAGGAGTTATCCACGTGAAGATCTGGAGGCACAGGACATTAGAAACAGCAAGCATGAAGGCCTAGGCAGGAATATTCTGGATCAAGGAACAAAAAGGTGAGAGTGTCTGGAGTACAGTATGTCAAGGAAAGTGGAGCAAAAGGAATTCAAAGAGGCAGTCTGAGGTCTAATCAAATAAGTCTTTGTAGTGGTGGTTGAAAGAGTCAGATGGGTGGATATATACAAGAGAAAACAAATTGAAAGCAGAATAAATATGGTCAAATACGTGGTGGTAATTCCATTTAAAGGGGACTTAAAACTAATTCTATATTGCTGCTGTCAACCAAATTAGGTGAATTGGGTGGTTGTTTAAAAAAGGAAGATTTTGTTTCCACAAACCGTCCATGAACAGAGCTGCCTGTCACTTGAGATATTTATGCAGAGTCAGTGCAGGGAAATTCTGCTCTGTGCGAAAGGTCCCCTGTGCCAAAAGTAGACAATTTGCCTCTAACACCACTTCCCACTACAAATATTTTTAGTTCATTTAGAGAAAATAAAGTGCATAAAGATTTCCTAAATTCAATATCAGAATCTTTTTGGACCATGGTCATTGACATTTGTAATTTCAGTGTACACAGGAAGAGTTGAGGAGACCCACTCTCTGTTGTTCTGAATCCCTACTGAATTTCCACATTTTTTTTAACATGTGGGTTTTAGGCTCTACTTTATGATGGCTTTCATGTGACATAAACCTATCTTGCTATTAGTCACAGACAGAAAAATGTAGCATTTTCCTACAAAAAATACTAGTTTAAAATAAATAGGATAATCAGGCTTTAGAAAGGAAAATCAAAATGTTCATATTCTTAAACAAAAGCACTGACACTTCTTTTTTCCTTTTCTATTTTTTTTTAAGCTCACATATTTTTTGATCTGCTTTTTCAGATCATATGTGTGGTCTTCACATCTTTGTATATGTTCAAGAGTGGGCATCTTAATCTTTCTAAGATTACATTTATTATATAGCTAGTAGTACATTGTTTAGTCAAAGAGTTAGAAAGAAGTTATGCTTGGGTGTCATATGTTTGGTTATGTTAAGAAATGGTTACAAAGGAAAGAGGATGAGCTCACTGAGCGTCTCCTTATGGGCATACTTCAGCACCTTCCATCCATCTTTAGAATAAAGACGTTAGTTTTTCTCTTGGCTTGCATAATCCCACCTGTTCTTGATCCTGTGGCCTCTCTAGCATCTTCTCACAAAAAGCATGCAAGCATCAATTCTAAATTAGTTGTACTTCTACTTTTCTTAAAGCCTTCATACTAATATATTTAAGGGTTTTTTTTTTTTTTTTTTTTTCTGCATGGGGTTTCTGAAATATAAAGATTGTAACATTTAAATATCTTAATCTAACTTTCTGTCTCAGTACAGCAGATAATGAAAGTAAACACAGGTAGGTTCCCTTTGAAGATTTTAAAAGGGTCATGTGTCAATGCTTTAATATGGTGCTGTGAAAAGTTACAGGTTTTACACTTAAAAATATTATCTTACAGAGAAAACACTACATTTTGTTGTGATGCAAAAATAATTCCTTTAGAAGGAGTGGATGCCTTAATTTTGTGGACAGCAGAATTTCTTTAGGACTGATGGATTGCTTTTAATCATCTTAGTTTTCTGCATTTGTGACTCCTGCTGCTCCATTTTTCAGAATTCATTTAGTTTTACATTAGCCTGTGTTCATTTAGTACAAGATAAGGATAACATTCTTTTGCCAGATCATCAACTTTTAAAGGATTCATCTTCACTAATAAAACAAAGTAGAAGATTGTGTCAATTAGTCAAATAATTGGAGCAAAACCTGAACGTTTCTCTGCATTTTTCCTTCAGCTTTTTAAAGATATAATTGACAAATAAAAATTATATGTATTTAAAGTGTACAACGTGATGGTTTGCTATATGTATGCGTTGTTGAAATGATCACCACAATCAAGCTAATTAACATCCATGTTTTTAGTTGCCCTGCAGTATCACATTACAAATGTAAACAATTGGCTACTCTGCCTATGGGCTAACCTGCTCTGTCTATGGAACAGCCAATTTCCAATACTCTGTTGCTCTAATAAACTGACTTTGCTTTCATTTAAGAAAAAAAAACAGAAAAAGAAAAGTAAATGAGGGGCTCATAGCTTTGTTAAAGTACATTTTGCATTTCCTTTTACTGGTTGACAGTGGTCAGGAGAACTTCGCTATACCTCAATCCAATATTGCTGTAAATCTTACAAAGTTAATCTTGTGCATTTAACTATTCTAAGGGAACTCTCTGGTTTAAAACATTAAAGCAAAAACAAAAAACAAAATCTGAAACACTAACGGAAAAAAAACAATTGAACCTAATCCTTTTATAGGTATAATCAATGACTAATTTGTACAATTTAAAAATTTACTTTGAAATATCTCTATCTTGACATTTAGATTTTAGTTTTTTATGCTTTCTTAAAGTAGCACAGATTCCATTGCTGTTTTAGCTCTATGTACTATCATCTATACATTTTATTTCCTCTTTTGGTTGTTTTGAATTTCTTTGACTGTAGAATAAAAGAGGGCAGGGTCAAAACCTTTTGTATAATATGCAGCATGATGATATGAATCAATTATGGATAGCAGCTATAAATATTTTTTCATTTCCTTGAACAGTTGGGGCTTGGATATAATCTTCACTGTCCTTGAAAAAGAGTTTTCAAATGGATTTTCTTCCCTATAAAGTGAATATGATTCTGTATTTGCCCATAAAACTCTTTGTGCAAAATTTCAGCTTTAAAAAATTAAATCTGAAAGTTGCATAGATTCTTGCTCCCTGTGCTAAAATTATGTTAGAAATGAAAAGTGCCTGAAAACAGATAATACAATGCAAATTGGTCTTTGCATGTCATTAACCTGACAGCTATGATGTGCCTTGCTCAATTTCAGTATTTAATAAGTGTCCAATTTTTAAAGTATGAATAAAAATTAGAAACAATAACAAGTAAGTTACTTTCCAATAAATAGACATGTCCTCACTGATTTAAGAATAGTAATTGGGTGTAGCACATTAACTAAGTGGCCTAGAGCAATTTTGTAATAATCTTCTCAGCGCTTAGGGGAAAAAATCAACATTTTATTACTCTTAACACACTGCAGTTACTGCTTCTCTTAATTCATTTTAGTGAGCTGTCAATAAATTTCACTCCATTAGATACTGAATTTAATTAGCTCCAGGGTCACAATTTATGTGATTTCTAAATTGTGTGCTATTTACAATGTCTAGTAAATGTTACCTGTGGCAACATAAATATATTTAATCTATAGTCTGTAGTAGACAATTATTTTTCATTCCCTGGATATTACACGTTCAAAACTGCTATTTCTGATTACTCTCTGAGCTCTTTGACTATGTTGTATGGAATAGGACCAGCTACATAATTTGTGGTTCCTAATGTAAAATGAAAACACGAGTCCCCGGTTAAAAGTTACTAAGAATTTTAAAGATGGGAACAGTAGAATCGGAGCAGGGACCTTTTAAAGAGAGGCACCCTATGTGACTGCACAGGTCACACACACCCATAAACTCAGCCTGGTGTATGAGTATAGCATATTTTGAACAAAAATAACATCTAATGTGTATAAATTGTATTCTTGGTAAATATTATGCCTGGGTAAATATGGATAACTAGAGATCAGTCCACTATGTATAAAGACAGAAACTGTGATCTCTTCAACTTTCAGCAAAAGTGACTTAGGTTTATGATGTAAACCAAACGTTCTTAGAAAAAGATACATTATCCTTTGATCAAGTGTTTGATCCAAAAATCTATATCGAATATAAGTAGATGCCAACACCAGGCATTGTTTTAAAATTTGAACATCTTATTCTAAATCAAGATCCTATTTAAGATAACTGAGTGTTTCTTTGAAGTTGTCATGTGGTATAAAATGCTGGTAGTCGACTTCCTCTCCATTCTTCTGTCCTTTTTTGTTAACAGAATACTGGCAGGGTGCTATGCTCAAAAGCTACATTTACACTGTCTACATTTACTTGAAGAGACCTGTGACCAACACACTTTAAGTAAAACTCTTTTGTTACTCCCTTTCTTCCTGTCTGTCACAACTGTGAAGGCTGAAGCTTCAGCAGTTATCTTTGAACCACGGGGCAACCTTGAGGATGATAGACGTATACAACTTATGGTGGAATAGACAGACAAAATAAGCCTACGTCACTGATGACTTTGAAAAGATTTTAAGCTAGCCCTGGATTGCCATTATAAATGAGCAACCCCTTACTTTATTTCAATCTCTGAAATCCTATTTATTAGTTGAAGCACAACTTTGACTGATACCAGAGATAACGTCCCCCCCCCCCTTTTTTTTAATGTGTTTTACTGGATCCTGCTATTGTTGTGGTAATAACAGATAAATATAGAGCATCTCTATATGATAACATAAATAGAGAAAAGTTATTTAAAATAAAATAAACATAACTTCACTTCATTTTGTTACAATAGCTTTCAAAATCGGGCCAATTGTTTCCTTTACTTGTTCTCTAAAAGTAATTAGAGTTTTCAGTTTGTTTTGTATTTGTTTTTTTATTTTTGTGCTTGTTTGTCTTATTTTCTTGGTTTCTTTTAACCTGTTACAAATTACCTTAAGGTTTATTCATTCATTTAAGCAGAGACCCAAACAGATGACATGAAAACAAATAAGATACAACATCATACCTTAAATGACTCAGAGCTTAATGAGAGGTTAAATGTGTAAAATATAATTTGAAATACAACTTGGTAAGACCTACAATAGAAGGAAAAAATAATATAGGTTTCCAGTTCCACTAAAACAAATGGCTGCCTTCCTTCCTAGAAAAATTAGAAGGGCTAGCAAACATCCAACCTTGATGATTTCTAGAATCTGATGCCTCTTAGACCCATTGCTAAATAAATAAAACTTTGTTCTTTGACTTTTTCTACTTTTATGAATAAGAAATGTCAGATTGACTTTACAAATTATTCTCTGCACCCATGTAGAATCTAAGGATGTGATTTAGATTTTTAAAATTTAGTTTTACATTAAAAAATATAGTATTGGTTTATTTCAAGAAATAGAGCAGGGTTCATGAATTTCCTTTAGGTAACATGTTTCCTTCTGTTAAATCTATATATTATACCTGACAGAGGTGGCATTAACTTTTAAGGCACTATTACTTAGGTAGTATTTGGTTACACTCTAAATTTCTTCCTCAGTATTTCTGCCATTCATTCATTTTCAATATTTTAGTGGAGTTTTGTCCAGCCGAGATAATATATTTCTTTCTCAACAGGATTCTGTAGTAGACTGCTGAAAAGTACAATTTCACATATGTATGATAAAAAAAAAAAAAAAAAGGAAAGCAAAGCTGCACTTGATAAGAGACCAGACTAGTGCAGGCTTCAAAATAGATAGAGGATATAGTCTTTATCAGTAGATAAAGCTTCAACAACTACTACCTTTTCAGTTTAAAAAAAGAAGAAATTCACAATTTTAAAACACTTCTAGATACATGAAATATCTAAAAGTAAGTCAAATAATGTGACCTAGTCAAACTTCAAACTCAAAAACATAGTAGACAAACTAAAATAATAAATACATTTTAACCTATACTTTGAACACCTAAGGTGTTATAAAAACATTTTTTTGATTATATAATTGCTATACATATATATACACAAACATATATGCACACACGGTAGAAAACTTGGAAAACACAATACAACACAAGAAAGACAATTAAAAACAAAGATCACTTATCTTTCTATAATCAGAAATAAAATTCTATGGATAAGCTGCCATTTTTAATGGATCAATGTCAATAAATCTTTATAAATACACACAAACATGCACATACAACACTGTGGTCTAATTCCACATAGCTTAACACTAACAAAAATTGTATAAGTTAGTGTTTTATAACCCTTTGGGAAAGTTCTGGGAACAAATGGGAAACATGCAATCTGAACATGTATTCTTCCCCCTCCACCTCTAATCCCAGCCTCAATCAACCTACTTCCCCTGAGTCTTATGTTAGTTTGTGCCTTTTGTCAATGGGTATAGGCAAGTGAGGCCTAGATTTTGTTGGAGTTACATAAAGAGGGCTAGCAATTGAAAGCCTTAAGGCAGATATGGAAGATGGAGTATCCTGGGAAGTTATAGGTTCTCAGAGAATTGTAGAAATTGTAGTGCCATGAACTTGTCTGAATATACTGGTTTCTTTGAGCACAAAGTCAATGAACAGTTGGGCCAGGCTTCACCAGACCCAAGGCAGGTATAATTTAGGGAAATGAGAGAGACTTCTTTGGGAGTCTCAGCAAAGCCTGGCAACCTGTCTTTTTACTTGTCCATGGCCCATAAGGGATGAGATTTGCTTTGTCTCCAGCCCCTGTAAGACTATGTTGCTTGGGAAAAACAGCTAGACCTAAGCCCTGTGAGCTCAGTTGGATGAGTTACAACCCATCTAAACCAGCCAGTTCTCCAAGAGAGTGATCAATCTGAACAGGATGATACTTATTCAATAGAACATGGCTGTTGCATGAGATAGCCACTTGAATAAAACATAATGACAGAAGCTCACAAGAAAAATAAATTCCCACACCGAAAACAAAATAAAATGAATAAATGAGATTTGGTAGCTAAGTAATTTAATAAGTGATCTAAAGATAAGATGTTCACCTAAGATCTGAATTGATAGTCTCTAGATTTAAGTGCAAGAAATGACTCAAAGACCAAGGCAAATTATATAGAGATATAAATCATGAGAAAAAGGAAAAATGCATAGAAGATATATCCTGGTGAACTAACAGGTGATTAACATAGTTCCAGAAAAAAAAATTAATACATGTTAGAAGTGATAAGTAAAGAAATGATAGAAGAAAGTTTTCTTGTGATAGAGATCTGAGACTCATTGATTAAGTATCTTTATCAACTTTCAGACTTGACAAGAGAGAATATACTTGGATATATCCTACAAAATTTGTTGTATACTCATGAAAAAGAAAAATTTTGAGCTTCTAGGCAAATAGGAAAAATAACTTAGATAGATACCAGACTTTTAATTTGCAATCATGGGCAGTAGAATACTAAGAGCACTTATGAACTGATGAACAGAAAGGTTTACAGTTCAAAAATCCCTATATGCTAACTTGCCAGAGGAAGAAAGAGGATATTAAGAATCCAAAAAATACATAATTTATATAGCTCCTATGAAGAAAACAAGGAAGAGGCTTTGTGCCAAGTAACAATATGTGAACTAGAGCAAAGGCCTTAAGACGGAAGAAGAGAGAAAATGGGGTGAGTAATTAACCTTTCTGTCTCCTGCCTTCTATAATAATTGATGCTAAATAAATGGGATTCAGTAAGAATATGCAATATCCATCTCAATATCTGTTATAAGAATCTTATAGAAAAAGGGATATACAGTAAGAGAACTTCCAATAATAACACTTGCCTAACAGTAGTAAACAATTTCACCAAATCTATGCAGTGGGGATATGCTGGGGAGGGGGGTAATAATATTCTACCCCATATTTTTATTCTCTCTTGGGGTGAGATTGAGAAAAAGGCAGAAGAGAGATGAGGTAAAAATAGTCTAAAGTTTTGTCTTAATGTGGTGAGAAGGAAAAAAAAGCTTGATGAGCAAAACAATCTATGTTGTTGGGAGAAATTATGGGTATTTTTTATTCAATGAATTATAAAATTATTTTAATTTGTCTTTTATTTGTTATATATTTTTTACTGTTTAATTATATGGCCAGGGAGAAATAACTTTAAAAATTAGGTTAGAATTTTATACTTAGGGAAAAATGGGAATAATAGAGGTAATGTAAAAGAAATTAAAAGAAAAAAGAAAACACAGTAATGTAAAAGAAAACACAAAGTGATGATGCAAAGAAATATTCAAATAGATATAAATATGCTTCAATGTATGAAACAATTTTATTACACTTTAAAGATTTCAAATTTCTGAAATACTTTATCAAGTTTTCCTACAATCTGAAAGCTAATAACAGCATTTTTGAAATTATTACAAAATCATAAAATAATGTACCTTAAAGGATATTATAAAATATTTTAATGGTTTACCATTAAATATATTTCTGTGTACATAAATATTAATGATTCTATTACATAATCTTGGTTTCTGGACTGCAATTATCTAACATGATTGGTTTCTTAGCACTAAAAAGATATAAATGCCTTGATCCTAGACCACAGAGAAAATTCCCTGTTAATTAAACATGCTGTTTAATTAAAAAGTCAACAGCAGTTTAATCTTATGAAGACATATGATAAAAACAAAATAAATCTTTATTTAAGTTACTTTACTGAAGGCATATTTGTTTGGCAAAGATAAAAGCACAATATAAAATTATTCTTTATAATAAATAAAAATAAATAATTTTACTTTTTTCTTTTTTAAAAAAGTTATCTTAAAGTTCAGTAGTAGGAGTCAGGTGCAGTGACTCACGCCTGTAATCCCAGCACTTTGGGAGGCTGAAGCAGGCGGATCATGAGGTCAGGAGATCGAGACCATCCTGGACAACATGGTGAAACCCCATTTCTACTAAAAATGCAAAAATTAACAGGGCATGGTGGCGTGCCCCTGTAGTCCCAGCTACTCGGGAGGTTGACACAGGAGAATCGCTTCAACCCAGGAGCTGGAGGTTGCAGTGAACCAAGATTGTGCCACTACATTCCAGCCTGGAGACATAGAGAGACTCTGTCTCGAAACAAAACAAAACAAAGAAACAAACAAAAACAAAGTTCAAGAGTAGGTTAAATTTGCACCTATTTATAATTTCAAAATCGATTTCTATAAACTTACAGATACTTGAATATAAAAATAGGACACAGTATGACTTATTCTTGTACACAGAGCTCAAGTGGTAAAACTTTGAAAATCTGTTGGAAAATATTTCCTTTGATACTAATTTTAACCTGTATTCTAAAAAGGTTTAATGGAAGAATAAATTAAAATAAAATAAAAAATATGTTATGAAAGGCATAGAAACTACAAAAGCAAAATTCTCAATTCAGTCATAATGTTTTAATACCTAAAGTTCTATTCTGAGTTAAGAGCTCCAGATTCTAGAGAAATCTAAAGGATCTTCATAGGATCATATTATCTGGGATTTGTTTTCTTTAAATCGGATAAAAAGCATGATTGAAAAGCTTGTGAATTATAAAAATGTCATCTTATATTGGTTTATACCTTTGTTATTTATAGAACATTTTTACATATAAATTTCCCTTTCACAGTAATCTTATCAAATAAGGTTAAAAATTAGCAACCCCATATTACAAGGAGAAAAGCTGAAGAGTGGAGGCTTATCATCTGCCACCATTATACATCCAATGACAGAATCAGGACCCAGAACCAAGTGTTAGAAATTTCTGTTGAGTCTGAAATACACATCACATTGTAATACACATCAATGTGACTTTATCTTGAATAGGAAAGAAAAGGTCAAGTATTTTTCTATCTGCTCACATTAATATACTTCTTATTCAGATTGTATGCAAACACATTTTTAAATGTTTATCTCTCATTTTAAAAATTGCTTATTTATTAAAATCTTTCTACATATTTTGTTATTTCAACACACGCTTTACAGAGTTCAAGACTAATAAGACATTTACAAGACTATAAGAACACTTTGTTGGTTACATGAATTTTTTAAAGTGAAGGAACAGCTTATAAATCACAAGTTTATCAAAAAACAGAGATAAATTGTAAGTACAAACAATTTAGCATGATAAACAAGTAGAAGGAAAGTGAAAACACTCTAGGAAGCATACACAATATCATAATGTCTTTCTTGAAATATTTATGATATTTTCCTATATTTCAATCCTGAAGGAGAATTATTCATGTCATTATTTTATAAATAACAACTACATGCCAAAATTACCAATGTATCAAATATTTTGCTGAAATTCAGCACATAAAAATAATGGTTTCTGGGCCAGGCACGGTGGCTCACGCCTGTAATCCCAGCACTTTGGGAGGCTGAGGCAGGCGGATCACAAGATCAGGAGATCGAGACCATCCTGGCCAACATGTTGAAACCCTGTCTCTACTAAAAATACAAAAATTAGCTGGGCGTGGTGGTGCGCACCTGTAATCCCAACTACTCAGGAGGCTGAGGCAGGAGAACCGCCTGAACTTGGGAGGCAGAGGTTGTAGTGAGCCAAGAGCACGCCACTGCATTCCAGCCTGACAATAGAGCGAGACTCCGTCTCAAACAAACAAACTAACAAACAAACAAACACAAAAAAATTGGTTTCTTTACAGTAGGCTTTCTTATTATAAAATTATCATTGTAAAATCAGTGACTATATTCAAAGTATATTTGTCCAATCAGTATCATTTAACACTTTTCAAAGGAATTTTTGAAAATTATTTGTGATTTCAAATCTTAGATTTGTATTTTACCTCCCAAATATCACCTGTAGAAATGCAAATGGATTAACAGTGTTTAACCAACATAACATGCTTATTAAAATAAGTGGAATATAAGGGCATCTAAATAGGAAGACAGAATGTCAAACCATCTCTGTTTCCAGATGACATGACTTTATATCTAGAAAACCCCATAGTCTTGGCCCTGAGTCTCCTCCAGCTAATAAACAACTTCGGCAAAGTTTGCAGGATACAAAATCTATGTACAAAAATCACTAGCATTTCTATATACCAACAACAGCCAAACCAAGAGCCAAATCAGAAAGGCAATCCCATTCCCAATTGCCACAAAAAGAATAAAATGCCTAGGAATACAGCAGACAAGTAGGTGACAGCTCTTTACAATGAGAACAGCATAACACTGCTCAAAGAATTCAAAGACACAAACAAAAGGAAGAAGATCCCATGCTCATGGATAGAAAGAATTAATATCATTGAAATGGGCTATACCATCCAAAGCAATTAACAGATTCAATGCTATTCTGGTGACACTCCTCACAGAACTAAAAACTATTTTAAAATTCATATGGAACCAAAAAAGAGCCTGAATAGCCAACACAATCCTAAGCAAAAAGAACAAAGCTGGAGACATCATGTTACCTGACTTCAAACCATACTATAAGAATACAATAACCAAAACAGCATGGTACTGGTACAAAAACAGGCACAAACACCAGTGGAACAGGGTAGACAGTCCAGAAATAAGGCCACACATCCATGGCCATCTGATTTTCAACAAAACTGACGTTAAACAAGCAATGGGGAAAAGACTCCCTATTCAATAAATGGTGCTGGGATAAGCGGCTAGCCATATGCAGAAGACTGAAGCTGGACCCCTTCCTTACACCATACACAAAAATCAACTCAAGATGGATTAAATACCTAAGTGTAAAACTCAAAACTATAAAAACCCTGGAAGACAACCTAGGCAATACTGTGCTGGACATAGGAATGGGCAAAGATTTCATGAAAGACACCAAAAGCAATCGGAACAAAAGCCGAAATTGACAAGTGGGATCAACATCAACTTAAGAGCTTCTGTGCAGCAAAAGAAACTATCAACAGAGTAAATAGACAACCTACAGAATGGGAAAAAATATATTGCAAACTATGCATCTGACAAAGGTCTAATATCCAGCATCTATAAAGAACTTAAACATATTTACAAGACAGAAACAACCTCATTAAAAAGTGAGCGAAGAACATGAACAGATGCTTCTCAAAAGTAGACATATATGTGGCCAACGGGCATATGAAAAAAAGCTCAATATCACTGATCATTAGAGGAGTGCAGATAAAAACCACAAGGAGATATCATCTCATGCTAGTCAGAATGGCTATTATTAGAAAGTCAAAAAATAACAGAAGCTGGGCAAGGTGGCAGAGAAAAGGGAACACTTATATACTGTTGGTAGGACTGTAAATTAGTTCAACCATTGTGGAAAATAGTGTCGGGATTCCTCAAAGAACTAAAAGCAGAATTATTCAACCCCACAATCCCATTACTGGTTATATACCCAGAGGAATATAAATCATTTTACCATAAAGACACATGCACACACATGTTCATTGCAGCACTAGTCATAATAGCAAAGACCTGGAATCAACCCAAATGCCCATCAATGACAGATTGGATAAAGAAAATGTGTTCATATACCTGAACAGACATTTCTCAAAAGAAGACATTCATACAGCCAACAGACACATGAAAAAATGCTCATCATCACTCGCCATCAGAGAAATGCAAATCAAAACCACAATGAGATACCATCTCACACCAGTTAGAATGGCAATCATTAAAAAGTCAGGAAACAACAGGTGCTGGAGAG
>NW_012103277.1:2662257-2665954 GCF_000951045.1 Mandrillus leucophaeus | reverse complement strand
AAAAAAAGAAAATGTATTCATATACCATGGAATATTATGCATGCATAAAAAATAACAAGATCATGTCTTTTACAGAAACATGGAAGGAGCTAGAGGCCATTATCCTTAGCAAACTAATGCAGGAACAAAAACCACGTACCACATGTTCTCATTTGTAAGTGGGAGCTAAATGATGAGAACTTATGAACACAAAGAAGCAAACAATAGGCACTGGGGTCTACTCAAGGGGGAAGTGTGAGAGGAGAGAGAGGAGCAGAAAAAATAACTTTTGGGTATTGGGCTTAATACTTGGGTGATGAAATAATATGTACAACAAACCACTATGACACATGTTAACTTATGCAAACAGACCTTCACTTGTACCCCCAAGCCTATAATAAAAGTTAAAAAAAAAAAGTGGGACATAAGTGACTTATTTTTGAAAACAACCACTTCTATATTTTCAACAATTAAGGCACGTTTTCTACAGATCCATCCGGTCTGAACAACATAAATAGGAACCGACCAAAATATTTCCTCTCCTGATTATTTTTCCTGATCTTAGTTGCAAAAAGATCTTATAGATTTTCAACTGCCAATCTCCAAAAAAGATAGGAAAAGTGTTAGATGATGATGTGTTTACAAATTATACTTCCCTGAGAAACTATAAAGTTCTCAAGAATTAAAAGAAAAAAGCAATCCAGCTCTGTCCTCAATGGCATTGTATTTTTATAGCCAATTCCTGCCCAATATTAGATTAAAAACTGAAATTCAGAGTGTGCCATAGACACAAAGGACATATAAATACCTACAGCTTCTATGAAACAGACACGAACAGTGGCATTTGAAAGTCAAACTTTATGTATGTAGGTTAGAAATGAAGGAATGTAAATATCCTGTGTTCTAATTTGCATCCATTTGGAAATCAGAAATGGAAGCTCATAAATTTCGTATTAAATGATACATAAATATCATAGGTTAGAGGACACATTTTCAATGCAATGTTATGCTCCAGAAGTAAAATTCACTAAAGCTAGTAAAATGAATAGAGTTAATGCCCCAGGTATTAAACTGGAAATATAATCTGTAGATATTTAACTGGACTCTGAAAAGCCCATCATATTTTCTGCAGGATATGGAAGCAAGTTTCTAAATTTGGCAGCAGTTTTGTGTTCACCTAATTTTCTTGTGAGTTTCAAACAGACTTTCAGAGTTAGAAAGGCCAAGCATTTTCGTGAAGTTCAAGATGCCAATCATCTTCTGAAGTCACTGCTTCTTGGAGAATATCAGTCATATCCTCACTTCCCCTCACTTCAGCCACTGGAATTATGCCAAAGCACCTTTGGTTAATAACCAGATAAGGTGTCACTGGATAACACTGGTGCAGCAATTAATGGTGTTGCATATGCCTCTTGCACTTCCGGTCTACTATTTCTCCAGCTATGATGCCTGATAAAACCACTTCATAGTTGTATACTGTTAAAGGAAAACTGCAGCTGTATTACATTTAAGAATTTAATTGAGCAAAGAACAATTCGCCAATCGGGCAGCCTCCAGAGCCAGAGTAGGCTCAGAGACTGCAGCGCAGCTGCGTGGCGGAAGAGGATTTATGGACTGAAAAAAGAAAGTGACATACGCAAAACAGAAGTGAGGTACAGAAACAGCCAGATTGGTAGTAGCTCGGCATTTGTCTTATTCAAACATGATTTGAACTGTTGACCACAATCGATTGGCCAAAACTCAGTGATTGGCACAAGAGTAGATTGCAGCCTGTTTATACTTCCGTTTAGGCTATAGTTCATGATGTACAGATAAATCTTTAGGCTGAACTTAAAATATGTAAGGAATCAGCTTTAGGCTAAACTTTATTTGACAATATTGTCCTCCTGGGGCACAAAAGGAAGGCCACCTGAGACATGGAAGGAGTGAGATCCAGCCCAGATCACCTTGAGTCTGCTCTTGGAGGGTTCTCATTTCCAAAATTTATTTACACAGCCTGGATTTCTTAAATATTAAATATTAGATCAGCTTGTAGATTGCAAATTGCCGTGTTCCATATAAAATTGTATTATCACTTTCATGTGATCTTATTTTTCTTCTCTGTGTCCCTCTCCTTTCTTTCATTCTACGTTTCTTCTCATGTGCTCTTTATTGCCTATTGCCTCTTCTTATAATGCTTTTCTTTGGACCGCAGGTCAGAGAAGGCGGCCTCTGCCATCTTGGTGGATAAGTGGTGCTTTCTCCTGTAAGGTACGCTTCCTCATCCTTCCTCATACCTGGATTCTTGGCTGTATTAGCATCATTTTGGAGAGCACCTCTGGGACTCACTACAATGCTGTCTTCAAGGTCCTTATCCTTTGTCTTAAGGTGATGCTAGTTCATAAAGAAATTCTTTCAATCCTTCAGTTACAAAACCATCTTTTAAATGAGGTTCAGACCTTTTTTGATTTGAATTCAATTCAATTCTGTAATAAAGAAATTTACTTTCATTTTTAAAAAGTGTGGAGAGTAAGTCCCCCTGGGGGAAAAAAAAAAAAAAAAAAAACCCTCTCATTTGGTTTAAGACAGATGAATAATAAAGAGAGAAAAAGATAACTAGATTGTTAAAATTTGACTGCAAGGAGAAGATAATTTCAACTGGAGAGCTGTCAGCACAGAACAGAGGAGGGATGATAAAATAGGGATCAGAGATACTCCAGGCAAGTGAGAGTTTGAATGAACATCTACTAATACGGAACAACTTATGGACATTTTGGAAAGTTAAGAACTTGGTATCTAAAAGCATCTTTCTCTATACTATGTGTTCTATGCAATCTGAGTATGTTAGTAATTCACAGTAATTTATATAAATGTTCAAATATTCTTCATTTATCACTAAAGATTACAAAAATTGAAAGGCACAAAAATGACATGAAAGAGACTCATATGTGCAAATAATTGTTTTTGTTACATTAACATTTATATATAATCATATATAATTTTACATATATATGATATCATATCATACATACTCTTTAGACGTCTTTTTTTGTCAATTGGCTTCCTCCTCTGTTTGCCTCTCACCTATATTGTCTCTCCCCACAACCGTGTCAATACCCTATTATGAAATTTAATATGTGATACACCTGTCATCTCCTAGTTCTTAAGATTTTAGTCACTTTTTCCACAAAAGCTGAAATCCATGAAGAGTTATTCCTTATTCATCATCCAAGATAAGGATTCTGTTTTATTTTCTTCCAAACAGAACTTGTATCACCTCAGTTAAGAACTTATTTCCCATTTCCCCTTCTGCATTGAATAGAATGGCCATCCTGACAAACACTCAATGTTTATATAAACGTGGATCTATTTCTAAATTATCTTATGTTTCACTGACCTGCTTTCTACTTCTTTGCAATAACACATCTAATTTATCATAATGATTTATTAGTGTTTTATTGCTGCTGTAACAATTTACCACAAACTTGGCAATTAAACAACACAAGTGTATTATTTTACAGTTTTATACTGTAAAAGTTTTACAGTTTTGTATCCTGAGACTTTGCTGAAGTTGCTTATCAGCTTAAGGAGATTTTGGGCTGAGATAATGGGGTTTTCTAAATATATAATCATGTCATCTGCAAACAGGGACAATTTGACTGCTTCTTTTCCTAACAGAATACCCTTGATTTCTTTCTCTTGCCTGATTGCCCTAGCCAGAACTTCCAACACTATGTTG
>NW_012103277.1:2655123-2660577 GCF_000951045.1 Mandrillus leucophaeus | reverse complement strand
ACGAGTTGATGGGTGCAGCACACCAACATGGCACAAGTATACATATGTAACAAACCTGCACGTTATGCACATGTACCCTAGAACTGAAAGTATAATAATAATAATAAATTAAAAAAAAAACAAATAAAATGCATTAAAAAGAAAAAAAAAGTTTTGCAGTTTTATAGTGCAAAAGACATGGGTCTCATTGGGGTAAAATCAAGGTTTTGGCAAAGTTGTCTCCATTTCTGGAGGTTCTAAGGGAAAATCAGTTTACTTAGCTTTTCCACCTTTTAGAAGCTGCCCACTTTCTTTGGCTCATGACTCAATTCCTCTGTCTTCCAAGTCAGCAACAATCATTCACACACTGACATCTCTTTTATTTTCGGCAGCAGGAAAGAATACTTTTAAGCATTTGAATAATTAGATTGGGCGTACCTGGGTAATCCAGATTAATTTCTCCATCTAGAGGTCCTTAACTTTAATCACACCTCCAAAGCCCTGTTAGCCATGTAGTGCAACATATTCACAGGCTCTGTGGATTAGGGTGTAGATATCTTTGGGGGCCATTATTCTCCCCAGCCCCAATGGCTCTGGGTTATGTTCTGATATCTGGTCCATCACTGTTCTTTTCCATACTTTAATCTGGAAGTTATTTTTTCATTTATGCTTTAAGAATATTTTATATAAATCTATAAATAATTATAGTATATTACATTAAATTTGTATTTAATATACATATTTTAGAGAGACATATACCTTCTGACATCAGGTTATTGTATCTTTTCTTCAGATAGATTTCAAATTTAATTTCTTTTAATATTATTTCATAGTTTTCTTTTTACTGGTTCTCTCTGCCTTCTTCCTTACCTTATTCCTAGGTATGTTCTAGTTTTTCTTCCTATTACGGTGATTGAAATTGTGCAACTATCATGAATAAGATATCTTCTCTCATTTTTATTTGTAGGTGCTTTTTGCAAGAATAGGTGAAAGCTGCTGAATACACATGCATACACACATACACACATACATATATGTGTATATATGAATGCACACACACATATTAATATATACATTATTAAAAATTAGAGCATCTAAGCTAAACAAGGCATATAACTATTTCATTAGCAAAATGTGATAGCTTTATATATTCTTTTTGAGACAATACCAAATAATTGTAGGAACAAGCTCCCCATGTTGTTTCGGATTTTAATTGAAATTATCTAAATGTTTTAACATTTAGCCCATTTGCTATTATGTTTCATAGATAATTGTATTAGTCCAGATATGTGTTTTAACATTGAGCATTTTTGCTGTTATATTTGATAAATAGGTAATTGTATTAAGTTTTTTTATTCCTATTGTACATGGAATTTTAATTAGACATACCTGCTAAAATGTATCGAATGAATATTCAGTGTCAATTGATTTGTAATAAGGATTTTCTCCTTTAATGTGTTGACACAATGGGGTATGTTGATAGATTTTTTTTTAACATTAAAACACCTTTACATTCCTGTAGTAAACCCTAATTGTCATAATATACAATTCTTTCCATGCATTATTGGAGTCTATTTTCTAATAGACAATTTAAAAATGTTCATCAATATTCAATGATGAAATAAGTCTTATAGATTTCTTTTATAACTATCTAGCATATTTTGGAATTATTGTTATGCCGGCCCCATAAAAAATTGTGAAAATTTTTGTCTTTTTACATGGTCTGAAATATTTTGGGTAAGTTTGGAAGTATCTGCTCTTTAGAAATTAGATTACACTCAGCTATGAGTCCATTGGGCTCCCTACTTATTCCAATAGCATATGTTTAATCATTTTTCAAAAATCATGGTTTTCACTTTGTGAAGTGTCAATTTTGAAAATTTAGATCTTGCCAGACAATTTTTCTTTCTTTTAGATTTCAGATTTGTTGCCACAGAATTGTTAGCAGAAATTCCGTATAGTTTTATCCATCTTCCACTTATTTGTGTTTAGGATATTTCCCCCAATTCTTTAAAACATCTCCCTAAAGCAGCTTTTGTCTGCTCATGCCAAAAAATATTCTGTTTATTCAGATCTTAAACTTATGATCAAAATTATATTTAGAAAATGTTAATGAAGATATGAATCACATTTACTTATAAACATATATGCATATTTCCCAAACTTTTCAGAGAACACAAAATACCGTGCATATACATATTTGGCTTTGATAACAATAATCAGAGAAGCATCTTGGTACTTACTCTATTACAATTCTAAATCAATTTGGGAACAATGAAAAACGGGGAAAACAACATGTATATGTAATTGTAATGCTATGATCTGAATGTTTATGCCCCACCCCCCAATTCATATGTTGAAATCTAATCACAAATGTGCTAATATCAGGAGGTAGGACCTTTTAAAGTTGATTAGATCATGAGTGCACCACCTTCATTAATGGGATAGGTGCCCTTATGAAAGAGGCCCCAGAGAGTTGCCTTGACTCTTCCTCCATGTGAGTGGACGTTGAGCAGTTGCCATCTACAAACCAGAAAGCAGACCCTTACCATGCACAGAACCTGCTAGTGTCTTGATATTGGACTTCTCATTCTCCAAATTTGTGAGAAATATGCTTTTGTTCTTTATAAACTACCCACTTTATGGTATTTTGTTACAGCAACTCCATTGGTCTAAGACATGTAATCTTACATTTCCACTAAAATGTACAGTAATTTTTCATCGTTACTGTAAATCCTCAAAGTCCTTATTATTTTTAGATTAAAAGTGTGGAAGAATGAGACTATGCAAATAAAACACTCTATAGCCACACATATTCTTTTCAGGATGAAATTCATAATGTTTGATTTCAACTGACAGCTCTCTTGTGTGTGTATGTATGTATGTGTGTGTGGTAGGGGAGGGTGGAATTGGATGGCATTTGGCTGTCGTTGAAATTGTGTACACCTATGAGAAGTACTCCTATTTCTTGATTGAAAGAGTTGACTAGTATAACGTTCTTACCAAAGTCACAAGAAAAAGCAGTGTTTTTAATAGTGTAGCATCATTAATGCATACGGATGCACACACATGTGTATGTAAATACATATATAGAAGGGAAATCTTTTCATAATCCAAGTTGATAAAATCCATAGTTTGCTTGGGACATGTATTGGTTACCTTTTTCGTACTGTTGCAGATCCTCTTGGCCTCATCTATCTGTAATATGGATAGATAACGATACATAAGACACCATTGCAATGACCAGTTCTGTGTGGGCTCCAGCAGGTTCATGCAAGTTTGACCTAGTCTTAGATTTGTGCCTCTCAGTCTCTGCATTTGTGGTACATGCAACTTCAGAGGCATTAACACTGTTGGGGATGAATAACTGACCAATGAGGAAAAGAAACTGATGAATCAATGTTCGCCTTTGTCCCCTAAGATGTATGATACATTCATCTGAGGGCTGTAGTCCTCCTTTATAGGACTCTTCCAGGCTATTTCATGATTGCTTTTAGTACTCTTATCTGTCTTTTGCAACCGACAAACCATTCTGGATAAAAGTTTCTGATTTTATTAGGGCATCATTGTCTAAGTATGATGGGGTATGCGTTTCTCAGCCTGTTGTAATAAAAATCACTTTGAGAGATGTCTTCTCTTCAAATATCATGGGACTTAAACTCTCAAGGAGCATTCTTCCATTAATACCTCAGGGAATAGTCTCTCAAAGTCTACCTCTTGCAAATTCACCAAAATGTCACCTAAGACAAAATGTGCAGAATACTAACTTAAAGGTTTAATGAAAAAGTTTATAAAAGTTATATGGGAAAGGAGTTTTACGTTTCTGAATCTTTCTAAATCAAAGTCCAAAGAATGTATTGATTCTAAGTTAAGCTTCCAAGATATTTACTCTAACAAAGATATGTAAAACATTACCCAGTACCTGGTCTTAAGTGTTAGGTTTTCCTTTTTTCCTCATTTAATATACCTCATATCATATGAAAGACCTCCAGAGTCTTTCATGATATTTGCCTCTTTGTAGGCAATTTCCTCAGGTTTCCTGAATCATTTCTAGCCATTAAGTGAAATCTATAGGTGAGTCTTCCCTTAAGACATAATCAGGCCATTTAATGCATTACACATTGCTGCTTTATGTTTCCTCTCAGCCAACAGCATGACTATGCCTTGTGGAGCACATACCTGACAGGGCCTGAGCAGTTAATATTCCTGAAATGCCGAGCAAATATGTATTTCATATGGATTTCATTTTTCTGAGTCTGAAAAAATTAAAAATCCACAATTATTTTGTAAATTCTAACATTGGTAAATAGTTTAGACCACAAAGTGAATTTGTATAACTATTTATCATCACCATTTGTAAACTGTTGCTGTGAATTCACAAGGAAACATTTTATAGGCGTTAATAGTGTTTCAGAGATTTGGTTAGACATGCCCTCAAGGAGCTCATAGTCTCATGAAGGAGTTTACAGTCTATGAAATTGCCTTATTCAATTGCCTGGAAATACAAGGTACTTTGATTTCTAATCCCTCCATTTAATCTAGGCTTAAAAAACATTAAAAAGAAGAAGTACACTGTTTTAGAATATTTGGAAATTTAGAAATTTTAGCTTATAAAACATAAGCCATTTTAAGTTGTCAATTGGATGAAACATCTACTAATTCCAAGCAGATTTTGAAAAATTTTTATTTCTTCAAGAATTATATATTACTTATTTTGGGGGAATGAACTTTAACATACATCAACTTGCAAATAGAAGTAAATTCTTTGCATTGACATGGTTTATACACATGCATCTATTTGCCCATTTGTTTAGGAAACATTTAATAAGTTTCTGCTGTGGATCAGATGTTATGCCAAATGCCAAGAATACAATACCGAAAAAAGCAAACTTAGTCTTTACTTTCAGGCAGCCTACATTCCATTCTATGACAGTAAATAAGCAAACAAATATGCAAAGTAATTATAAATTATGCAAGACAAATACAAGGGTGATGTGCTAGGCAATACATGTGGTTGTCTTTTAGATAGGGTGGTCAAGAAAAGTTCTCTTGGGAGGTGATATTTAAGCTGAAAGAGTCAAGTACATCAGAAAGAGATGGGCAAACATCTGAGGAAAACATCCTAGGGGAGGCAGAGAGACAATAAATAACTTACAAGACCTCTCCAGGCTGCATTACAGGGGGAAGGACCAGTGTTAAGAAATGAAGGAGATAGAAAATAGAGGCCAAATATTGCAGGGCCTGTAGGCTATGATGAAGCTTCCATTTTACTCTAAATTCAATGGCAAATCAATGAAGGATTTCAAACAGAATTTAGATTGATATTAAAATACTACCAGTTACATTGTTTTCTAAACAGACATTAAAATACACAAGAGTTTCAGCTCAGTATGTGTGTGTGTGTGTGTGTGTGTGTGTATATATATATATATATATTTTTTTTTTTGAAACTATGTGTGGAGCAAATATGGGTAG
>NW_012103277.1:2646845-2648426 GCF_000951045.1 Mandrillus leucophaeus | reverse complement strand
GGCATCCCTGTCTTGTGCCAGTTTGCAAAGGGAATGCTTTCAGTTTTTGCCCATTCAGTATGATATTGGCTATGGGTTTGTCATAAATAGCACTTATTATTTTGAGATACGTCTCATCAATACCTAACTTATTAACAGTTTTTAGCATGAAGGGCTGTTGAATATTGTCAAAGGACTTTTCTGCATGTATTGAGATAGTCATGTGGTTTTTTGTCTTTGGTCTGTTTATATGCTGGATTATGTTTATTGATTTGCATATATTGAACCAGCCTTGCATCCCAGTGATGAAGCCTGCTTGATCATGGTGGATAAGCTTTTTGATGTGCTGCTGGATTTGGTTTGCCAGTATTTTATTGAGGACTTTTGCATCGATGTTCATCAGGGATATTACTCTAAAATTCTCTTTTTTTTTTTTTTTGTGGTGTCTCTGCCAGGCTTTGGTATCAGGATGATGCTGGCCTCGTAAAATGAGTTAGGGAGGATTCCCTCTTTTTCTATTGATTGGAATAGTTTCAGAAGGAATGGTACCAGCTCCTCCTTGTACCTCTGGTAGAATTCAGCTGTGAATCCATCTGGTCCTGGACTTTTTTTGGTAGGTAGGCTATTAATTATTGCCTCAATTTCAGAGCCTGTTATTGGTCTATTCAGATATTCAACTTCTTCCTGGATTAGTTTTGGGAGGGTGTATGTGTCGAGGAATTTATCCATTTCTTCTAGATTTTCTAGTTTATTTGCATAGAGATGTTTATAGTATTCTCTGATGGTAGTTTGTATGTTTGTGGGATCAGTGGTGATATCCCCTTTATCATTATTTATTACATCTATTTGATTCTTCTCTCTTTTCTTCTTTATTAGTCTTGCTAGTGGTCTATCAATTTTGTTGATCTTTTCAAAAAACCAGCTCCTGGATTCATTGATTTTTTGGAGGGTTTTTTGTGTCTCTATCTCCTTCAGTTCTGCTCTGATCTTAGTTATTTCTTGCCTTCTGCTAGCTTTTGAATGTGTTTGCTCTTGCTTTCTAGTTCTTTTAATTGTGATGTTAGGGTGTCTGTTTTAGATTTTTCCTGCTTTTTCTCTTGTGGGCATTTAGTGCTATAAATTTCCCTGTACACACTGGTTTAAATGTGTCCCAGAGATTCTGATATGTTGTGTCTTTGTTCTCATTTGTTTCAAAGAGTATCTTTATTTCTCCTTCATTTCGTGATGTATCCAGTAGTCATTCAGGAGCAGGTTGTTCAGTTTCCATGTAGTTGAGTGGTTTTGATTGAGTTTCTTAATCCTGAGTTCTAGTTTGATTGCACTGTGGTCTGAGAGACAGTTTGTTATAATTTCTTTTCTTTTACATTTGCTGAGGAGTGCTTTGCTTCCAACTATGTGGTCAGTTTTGGAATAAGTGTGATGTCTTGCTGAGAAGAATGTATATTCTGTTGATTTGGTGTGGAGAGTTCTGTAGATGTCTATTAGGTCGTCTTGGTGCAGAGCTGAGTTCAATTCCTGGATATCCTTGCTAACTTTCTGTCTCATTGATCTGTCTAATGTTGGCAGTGGGGTGTTAAATTCTCCCATTATTATTGTGTGGGA
>NW_012103277.1:2643845-2645862 GCF_000951045.1 Mandrillus leucophaeus | reverse complement strand
TTTTTTTTTTTGAAACTATGTGTGGAGCAAATATGGGTAGTGATAAGGTTGATGTGATTAATACTGGACCAACAGCAGAATGAAACCAGTTGGAATCATGTGACTGTAGGTTTGAGGAAATGAATCCAGTCTGAAGGAAAGGAAAGTCTCAAAGAAGTCTAAAGAAAATGCTGTGTTACTAAAATCGTCACTGAAGAAAAGAGTAACCAATAGAATTGAATTTAGTTTGGAAGAGATAAATATTATACATTCTTTGTTTGAGATGAAGAAAACTAATTCTTGTGGGAAAAATCAATTCTTGGGAAAACAGGTAGAGCCAATGAGAAAGATACTGTTTTTTAAAGAATAGTTACAGAAAGAATGAACTTGAAATAGGGTGATTCTAAGAAAAGAAGCCCAGTGCACATTCAAGGGAGACTAATGACTATGTGGCACCAATCCCCATATAATATGCAGCTGGAGAATCCTTACATTACATTGTAATAGCTCTTTCAGTTAAATTGTGTATAACAATTGAAAATATAATGTAGCGCAGTGATCCCCAATGACTCCAGCAACTGGCTCTGTGGAAGACAAGTTTTCTTTCTTTTTTTTTTTTTTTATTACACGTTAAGTTCTAGGGTACACTTGCACAACGTGCAGGTTTGTTACATATGTATACATGTGCCATGTTGGTGTGTTGCACCCATTAACTCCTCATTTACATTAGGTATATCTCTTAATGCTATCCCTCCTCCCTCCCTCCCCACAATAGGCCCCAGTGTGTGATGTTCCCCTTCCTGTGTCCAAGTGTTCTCATTGTTCCATTCCCACCTATGAGTGAGAACATGCAGTGTTTGGTTTTCTGTCCTTGTGATAGTTTACTGAGAATGATGGTTTCCAGCTTCATCCATGTCCCTACAAAGGACATGAACTCATCCTTGTTTATGGCTACACAGTATTCCATGATGTATATGTGCCACATTTTCTTAATCCAGTCTATCATTGGTGGACATTTGGGTTGGTTCCAAGTCTTTGCTATGGTGAGTAGTGCCACAGTAAACATATGTGTGCATGTGTCTTTATAGCAGCATGGTTTCTAATCCTTTGGGTATATACCCAGTAATGGGATGGCTGGGTCAAATGGTATTTGTAGCTCAGGATCCTTGAGGAATCACCACACTGTCTTCCCCGATGGTTGAACCAGGTTACAGTCCCACCAACAGTGTAAAAGTGTTCCTGTTTCTCCACATCCTCTCTAGCGCCTGTTGTTTCCTGACTTTTTAATGATTGCCATTCTAACTGGTGTGAGATGGTATCTCATTATGGTTTTGATTTGCATTTCTCTGATGGCAAGTGATGATGAGCATTTTTTCATGTGTCTGTTGGCTGCATAAATGTCTTCTTTTGAGAAGTGTCTGTTCATATCCTTTGCCCACTTTTCGATGGGGTGTTTGTTTTTTTCTTGTAAATTTGTTTGAGTTCTTTGTAGATTCTAGATATTAGCCCTTCATCAGATAGGTAGATTGCAAAAATTTTCTCCCATTCTGTAGGTTGTCTGTTCACTCTGATGGTAGTTTATTTTGCTGTGCAGAAGCTCTTTAGTTTAGTTAGATCCACTTCATCAATTTTGCCTTTTGTTGCAATTGCTTTTGGTGTTTTAGTCATGAAGTCCTTGCCCATGCCTATGGCCTGAATCGTATTGCCTAGGTTTTCTTCTACGCTTTTTATGATTTTAGTTCTAACATTTAAGTCTTTAATCCATCTTGAATTAATTTTTTTATAAGATGTAAGGAAGGGATCCAGTTTCACCTTTCTATATATGGCTAGCCAGTTTCCCGAGCACCATTTATTAAACAGGGAATCCTTTCCCCATTTCTTGTTTTTGTTGAGTTTGTTAAAGATCAGATGGTTGTAGATGTGTGACATTATTTCTGAGGGCTCTGTTCTGTTCCATTGGTCTGTATCTCTGTTTTGGTACCAGTACCATGCTGTTTTGGTGACTGTAGCCTTGTAGTATAGTTTGAAGTCAGGTAGC
>NW_012103277.1:2617901-2641595 GCF_000951045.1 Mandrillus leucophaeus | reverse complement strand
CCTCTTTGTCTCTTTTGATCTTTGTTGGTTTAAAGTCTGTTTTATCAGAGACTGGGATTGCAATCCCTGCCTTTTTTTGTTTTCCATTTGCTTGGTAGATCTTCCTCCATCCCTTTATTTTGAGCCTATGTGTGTCTCCGCCTGTAAGATGGGTCTCCTGATTACAGCACACTGAAGGGTCTTGAGTCTTTATCCAATTTGCCAGTCTGTGGAAGACAATTTTTCAATGGACAAGGCTGGGGCCAGGGTGGGGAATAGTTTTGTGATGTTTCAAGCACATTAGATTTATTGTGTACTTTATTTCTGTTATTGTTACATTGTAATATATAATGAAATAATTATACAGTTTGCCATAATGTAGAATCATTGGGAGCCCTGAGCTTGTTTTTCTGCAACTAGATGGTCCCATCTGGGAATGATGGGAGACAGACAGTGACAGTTTATCAGGCATTAGATTCTCATAAGGGGCACACAACCTAGAGTCCTCACATGCACAGTTCACAAAACGGTCCCCTCTCCTATGATAATTTCATGCCTCGTGTGATCTGACAAAAGATGGAGCTCAGACAGTAATGCCAGTGATGAGCAGAAGCTGTAAATACAGATGAAGCTTTGTTTGCTCGCCCACCACTCCCTGCTTACTGTAAGGCCCAGGTCCGTTGGGGATGCCTAATATAGACAATGTGTACAGTAAAAGAAAGAGCTTATACACCTTTTCCACAGTTATATTTTGGTGCCATGGTTATACCAAATCATGGGTACAACAGTGTAAAACAAAAGAATAGAATAGCGGTTTGCTCATGCACATGAGAAAATCCATCAAAATCATTAAGTTTCTTTTCTAAGTAGGGACCAAACAAATGCAGGCAAGAAGGCCGGTCACTGGGAAAACACCTCAAGGGCAGCAGATGTCGGCATGGAGACACAAAACAAAATGTTGAGAAAAAGAAAATCAAGAAAGAATTAGTTTCAATATAATAAAATTGAAGTTCAATGCAAACACACACACACACACATCCCAAATGTAGGAAGATCTGTGCAAGTGATTACACAGAGGAAATGAAAGGGGTTAAGGGTTGAGGTTTCTTACAAGTGAAAATGCCCAAAGGCATTATCTCGTGTCAGGCTGGGGCTCATTACTAGAAAATGATTAGAATCAATGCTACAAAGTCAAGAGATATCCAAATGAAGAATTTGGCTTATGAAAAACAATAACAAAATTAATGAATGGGCTTTAAACTTTCAGTTCAATACATATTTAATCTGTTTGTCTGGGCAAAACTTAAATATAAGGAAAGTAATTTATTGTTAAAGCCATGTGAAGTGCAATGATTATTATACTAATAAGACTGGATAAGTAAAATCTCTTGCTTTGTAAATGTCATAGATTAAAAATGGGTTGTGCTAATAATTAGAGCAATGATGATTTTACGATTTTAACACGGATCATTTTACTTCAGCTTTGATTGTCTTTTTAAAATTTAACAATTTTATTTTAATTATGGGGAGTCATATGTAATTATTTTGAACTTTACAAAATTATTCACATGCACAACAGTTTAAAGACTTATGCTAGATATTTAAATGACATGAGTCTTTTTCCAGTGCAAGTTGAAGATCTTTTTCTAAAGGAATGGATAACTTAAAATTATATAAGGGGACTTTTGTAAGAGGACAATTTGCTTTAATAGTTGCTGCTTTTGGTTTTCTATCTTGAAATGAAGGCTGTTCATGCTTAAGTGGCTCTCATATTTTGAATCAATTATCTCTGATATTTGCAATTAGTGTACTGGTCATTTTTTAGTTGCTCTCAAGTCTGAAATATTCAGATTAGTTAGAAAAAATTAACTCATTTGTGACCTTTATCATGAATAATGTGTATTTCTGAGATTTCACAGATTATCTTTGGAAGTAATTAAATTTTGTAAGTGAACCAGGTGCAGAAAGTTGGTTTTTGCAGTGTTTGGGGGAGATGAATATTTTATAATAGATTTTTCAAATCTTCCTAATTATACCATCTAAATATTTCACAAATCATTTCCCTTTCTTCATTCTCCCTTCATTCAAACTCAGTTATCCTAATTTGGGCCTGATCATCTTTCATACACCTAACTTTACTTTTCGTTTCTCCTGCCAAGTTTTGCCGGACTATTGCTTACTTTCCTTTTAATATCCACACAGGTATAACTTGTTCAAGTATCTTTCCCTAAGCTACTTTCTTATTTCTATGTTCCCACTGATGAAATTCTATTTTGATCACATTATCTAATCTTCAGGGAAGGCAACCCTATCACTGGGTAAGGAATTGGTTAAGCCTTGTCAATGATCATTTTAAGAGAGAGATGTGACCAACACTTAATTCTGGTCAATGAGATATGAATAAGTCTGCTGGGGGTTTTCTGAGGAAGTTATTTTTTGGAGAGATAGAAAGGAGAGAGAATGAAAGGAACAATGCCTCTTTGAATGCCAAACATGTCATGTCTAGATGTGGTTCCTGAATCTGCTGTAGGGTAAAGCCAACTGATAAAAGAAATTGTTAAAAGAATTACAGAGAAGCTGAGCTGCAGTTTTAGTTTGCAGGGCCTAGAGGTTATTCTACTGATAAGCTTATTGTCATTTGACATAATCAATTTCCTTCTTATTTAAAATATTTTGAGTTATTTAAATTACTCCCCAACCGTTAGATGTAGAATTCAGTACAGCTCAGTGAGATGGGTGAAATGATTGGTGGCAGAAAATTGGGACATGGAATAATACCATTGTTTTCTTTTTAAGAAGTCACTGTGCATACTCTTACCAAAAGATATCTGGAGATAAAGAAAGGAGATTATAAATACCAGATTTGATAGAAATCTAGTCAGACGTGAGAGGAAAGCAACTACGGATTTTGGGGGCAATTGCAAAAATGATGACTCCCTCTTGTTATTTCCTGATTTTTCAAATTCTGAGTTCGAACAATGAATTTATTAATTTTCTGTTGCTGTTAATGAATTACCACAAAATTAATGGCTTAAAACAATACACATTTATTATCACACAAAGTTTCTGTAGTACAGAATTCTGGGCATGGCTTACCTGAGTTCTATGTTCAGGTTCTCACAAAGCTATGAAAAGTTGTTGGTCAGGGTTGCATGCTCATGTGAAGTCTTGACTGGGAAAAATCTATTTCCAAGCTCATTTCTGTTTTTGGCAAAATTCACTTCCTTGTAGTTCTGTGACTGAGAGCCCTGGTTTCTTTCTGGCTTTTACTGAAGGCTGCCCTCAGGCCTGCACTCCCTTGCCGCTTGGCCCTCTCCATGGGCAGTTCATTTAATAGCAGTTTATCTCTTCAAGACTAGCAAGAGGGTCACTCTTGTGTGCTAGCAAGGTAGAGTCTTATAAACACATCACAACCTAATCGTGGGTCTTATTTCATATGCTATTGGTTAGAAGCAAGTAACAGGTCCTACATGTATTCACCAAGAGATAATTATTCAGGGTGTAAGAATAAGTCATCTTAGAATTGTGCCTACTATAATGAAGTAAATCAATATATTTAGAGAACACAATTTGTATTATTGGTTGGGAGCAAATGGATGTCATTCTATAGCATTCAGAACTAGGTAGGAGTAATGGGAAGAAAACTGTGTGTGCCTTCATTCTTTATGTACATTGTACTAGTATATTGATAAAAGTTATAAGAATACATAATAAAAACTGTGTTTTCAAGCAAACATTGGATATAAAATTGTTGGATATTTTCAGTGATGTGTACATTTTATAAACATGCATTTATAGCTATCAAAATAATATGAAACAACCTCAACTCTTTCTCTAAAACTGATGACAGATTAACATTGCTGTTGTGTTGACCTGATTCTGTCTCATTTAGCCTCCCCTACTGAAAGAATTATTTTTTACAACTTGATATTGAATGAGGAAACTTCTTTAGATTGAGACTCTGATTTCACAGCATACAGAATGGTTGAAATTGTTAATATTTGAAATGATTGAGATTAATAAGCTAAAATACAAAGGTAACTCTGTGGACCTATCATTGTGGACTGAATGTTTGTGCTCCCCCCATTTGTAAGCTGAAACCCTATCCCTCAATGCGATGGTATTTAAGGGTGGGGCCTTTGGAAGGTAGTTAGGATTAGATGAGACTAAGTCATGAGAGCAGAACCCTTATTAATGAAATTAGTGCCTTTATAAAAGTACACAGATAATCTGTGTCTCTCTGGTTTCTGCCATGTGAATATACAATAAGGAGTTGTCTGTGTATGAACCAGGAAGTGGCCCTAACCAGACCCTGAATCTTCCCATATTTTGATTTTGGACTTCCCAGCTTCCAGAACTCTGAGGACTAAATGTTTGCTGCTTACGGCTCCAGCCAATGGTATTTTGTTATAGCAACCCAAACAGTGTGTAAGACACTTATCAAGACATTATTTATATAACATTCAAGAAATTGATTTGTACTGAGGTTTTAAATGACAGAATGTACAGAAACAGTTTATACTTCTGCTTTCTAATAAACATATCTTCTAATGTTGAGCCCATTTTAATTAACAAAGCTTATTATCAAACTATTGTGGATCTGTCATTTAAAGAGTATTAGAGTGAACTCAGATATGAAGCCACTTTTGAATATAACCTGTTCTCAAGTGTGAACCAGGTTTGAATACTTTTGTAATTACACATAGGCAGATAAGATTTATTAAGCCTGAGCTCTGATTTTGTGTTGGAAACTCTGGTTCCTAATAAGAAAAATGTGTACATTATCTCCTTTAGTCCTCAACTAACCTGACAGGGTATGTTCTATTACTATCTCCAAAAGATGAAGATACAGAAAAGAATAGAGGTTATATAACCTACCCAAGGACATGTTTTAAGGTTATAAACAATACATTCTTAATTATCCATACGTCGAATATTCCAGTGTATTAAAGAGTTTTACCTACCAGCCACCTGAACAGATAATTTCTTAGTTGTATTAAATTGTACCTTCCTTAGTGACTATAACCAGTCTAGGGAAAGATTATCTCTGTTCTTTGAAAGCACAATATTACAGTTGTTCAGCATATAAACTTTAGGCCCAGGTTGCCCAAGTGAGTCTAGAATCTGACAATTAGTATTTCAACAGTCTCAGAAAATAGGAGTCTTTCAGACTGATTCTATATTAATGCATATGTTGGGATACTTAAGCTTATGCTAGTGAAAAGAGATATAAATGCAAGCAGACTGAAAAATAATGAAAATGATATTTATTGTTAAAGGGACTGATTTAGTCTATATTTTTGAAGTTTCCCATTGGAGTTAGAATTGGACTTAGACATTGCCTGGCACTATGGAAAGATACCTTGAAATGAATAAAATACAAGATTCTGCAAACTAAGTTTTCTCTTTTTAAATATACTCTCAAAATTAATCACTTAAAGATTAAGAGGGCTTAATATTTCCAGAAATAAATATTTTCAAAACTAAAGGTAGATAGAAAAATCCTCTAATGAAAGTGTTTGCTATGGGTTAAAGAAAACATTCTTTTGAGTATACTTTTCACTTTTCATCGGATTGCCTTGTCATAATGTAGACACAGTTTAAAAGTGAAAATGAAAATGCATTTAGTGACCTCTGAAGGGTGTTGGGAAAATGCACTACCATTTTGTAAATAGCTTTCAATATGAAATGTGATAGGTATTTTGGAATTTTCCAAAAAGCAATCTTGAAACTTCAAGTGAGGTTAAAAAAAATGTCTACAGTATTTCAGGGTGTCCCCCAAACTATAGGAAACTGTCAGTTTCTAGACAGTTTTGCTGTCTAGAAACAAACAACAAAAAAAGGCAATGCAAATAAGGAAATTTTTCCACTAGTGGAAGTAGAGACACTTAAGGACAGAAGGGTTAGGAATGTATAAGGTTACTCAATGTTATTTACTGAATCTTAACACTAAACTTTCAGAATTTTATGTTTATTTTCAGATTCTTCTTAACCAACTTTAGTTTTTTATCAATAAATCTAAATTGTAAATGTTAAGTTCTTTGATTTTTGAAACACAACTAAATAGCCTTTAAAATTTTAAATGCAAAAGAAATTAATTTTAATTTTTATAGGCTAAACCGTGCAAGTCAGTTTTTAGTGTATCGTACTAAAAATTGATACAAATTGAGGGATCTAATGGGAAGAGCAGGAAAAGTGAGTTCCTATTCAAAGAAATGTATTCCTCAACAGCACTTTACTATTAACAAATAATGGTGTTGCTTGTTTGTTTTTAAGGGGGGTGAAATGAACATTGACAAATTTACTTTTCTGAACTCTTTAAGTACCACAAGTGCTGCTTCTTCATGAGGCTGCTGTATAATGGTGGCAGGAGTTTATCACTGTTTCAACTTATGCATAAGTATAATCTTTCCTGTTTTAATATGAGAAAAAGAAAGTCTTTTAAGGACAAGCTCAGTAATTTTTCCTTTGGTGTTAAAAATGTAGCAATTATTGGAACAAACAAAAGGATGAACAATATCTGTTGATTAAATGAGTTTCCTTTTTAAGTTATGAAATCTGTTTCTATTGAGGGACTTCTTAAAGAAATGAACAGTTTTTGAATAAAAGCAAGGCAAATTCTCTCTCCTTACATAATTAGGTCAGTAGAGACTGACTATTTGAGAGATCATATAGATTTTATATGCCAGAGTACATTGACCATTATGGGAAATTAGTTTTGAACTAATGGAAATGTAAATCTATTTTTATATTGATAAGTTCAAACTATATTTAAAGCATTCTAATTGGTAATTAGACAAAAGTTATTCTTAGCATATTAATAGTTGTTTAGTATCATCAAGAAAAGATGCATTTGCTAAACATCCAATTTTACATTTCTAAATTTTTCTGTTTAATACCTGTTGTTAGATTCAAAAGAATTTTAATATGACTAAGTGCATATATGTGTGTGCACATGTATGTGTGTGTTTAAAAAGAAATGTGACAATAAAGCTTTGCCTAAAGTTTGTTTTATAAAAGCATCGTTTTTTCTTTTCTACTTCTCTCTCTGAGGTGTTAATACTTCCGTATTATTTTTAGGAATCAATATTTTTTAGATTAACTTCCTGGTTTATAATTTCTTGACTTCATTAATTTCCAAAACTTTTCTCTGCTTTACCAATGTGGTCCAGGCACTCACAAGCATGATTACTCCTCAGGTCCATCAAAATTTAATGTGGATTTCTGGACATGGCCTTAAAGTTTCAAATCCCTTTCTTTGACCACAGCCTTTTAACTGCCTGCTCAGTTAGCCTCTTATTTCTATTGAACATATGTTTTGTCCTATGTTCAACTCTTGTCTTTTTTTGATTATCCTAATATAGAGTCTCCCTCTGGCTTCATTTATCTCCTAAATCACATCCCCATCATTTTACTTCTGCACTAACCAATACCTTAAAATTCCACAAATGGTCTTCTTTTGGTTATAAGGTCCATCGTTTGCTATTACCTTAGTCAAGTTAGTTAATTTCCCAGTCTTGCTTGGTGGGAATTATAAAAGACCTCTCTTTTAGGCTTAGTGTGAAGAGTAAATGAAGCCACACACATTAACAGTGTAGAACCGTCCCTGGCACATGCTGCTCACTACATGTAGATATTGTTTTATTCCATGACAACGTGACAAGTCACAAATTTGGATAAATTCTATTACTCATTTTGTTTTTGGTTTTGAATCACCTAAGTATTGTTGAAATGTGATCTTGTATTTTAGCTATACCATAAGTTCTTGTTAAAATATTATATATTATATTATTATTATGTATTTTTATTTAGGATACTATAAATCATAATATTTACCATCTAAAATTGGAGTACATTTAAGGAGAAAAAGAGGTGCAATTAATATTTACACTGGCTCTGTCTTGGCATGCTGTCATCCTATTATTATTTAATTAAAACTAGTTTTAAACTGTGCTCTAAAATCTTTTCTTATGTAACTCCTTGTTAGCCATACTTTTTCCTTTAGAATTAAAGAGGGTGTGGGAAATAAGGCTGTTTAGGATGGTTGAGCAAGTATTTGTAGCAGAACTCAAAAGAGAGTTCACAATGATAATGTAAGTAGTGAAACTGTCAAGGACAATTTGTTAGTGATAACACTTATGCTGTCCTGCTGGAAGTTCCTATTTAACATGATCTTCATAGAGCTTCAGTCTATAAGACATGTTATTTATCTACCTACATTACCTCCATGATGTTTAGGTGATAAATGCCATCACTGGTTTCAGAGTGTGGCTTCACTCACTCGCCAATCACGATATTGACCCCCATTTTGCCTGCCTCCTCGGTTATATCTTAACATCCCTCTGACTTTCATCTTTAATCCTCCCACTTCTCGGACCATTGTTTCTTGACTTGTTTGTTTCTTTTATCTTAAAAAGATATTCAAATTGGCATTCCATAGTTTTCCTACCATCTAGTGCCATACTTTGGAAGAGTAGTTCACTGTCTTTAGTACTTCATCAGGCTCTCACTCCCCAATATTTACAAACTGACTTCAGACATCACTATATTAGTCTAGTTCAAATTCCTCAGTTCCATCCTACTCAGCATTTACTGAACACTTTTCATGGTTGGCGATGTTGATTATTTGCTGCCTGTGAAAGGGTCTCCTCACCTCATCCGTGGCTTACGTGAATTTGAATGTACTTTTCTACTCTTAGGTTTTTCTCCTTTTTTCTGATTTTTAATGTTTTTCATTCCTTGACATTCAGAGCTTGTCATTCTCTTCTATATGGTTTCTTTTAGTGAGCACAACCACTTCAGTTTTTTTTTTTTTAATTTTATTATTATACTTTAAGTTTTAGGGTACATGTGCATAACGTGCAGGTTTGTTATATGTACACTTGTGCCATGTTGGTGTACTGCACCCATCAACTCACCAGCACCCATCAACTCGTCATTTACATCAGGTATAACTCCCAGTGCAATCCCTCTCCCCTCCCCCCTCCCCATGATAGGCCCCGGTGTGTGATGTTCCCCTTCCCAAGTCCAGTTAGAATGGCAATCATTAAAAAGTCAGGAAACAACAGGTGCTGGAGAGGATGTGGAGAAATAAGAACACTTTTACACTGTTGGTGGGATTGTAAACTAGTTCAACCATTATGGAAAACAGTATGGTGATTCCTCAAGGATCTAGAACTAGATGTACCATATGACCCAGCCATCCCATTACTGGGTATATACCCAAAGGATTATAAATCATGCTGCTATAAAGACACATGCACATGTATGTTTATTGCAGCACTATTCACAATAGCAAAGACTTGGAATCAACCCAAATGTCCATCAGTGGCAGACTGGATTAAGAAAATGTGGCACATATACACTTCAGTTTTAACTATTATCTGCATTCAAATGAATCCAGTGCTGTGTTTCTTGTCCCAGTCTCTCCACTAAGCTTCAAACTACTGAAAACCACTACGTGGATATTCTGGTACCTGCTATTTGGCCCGTTCAAGATGTCTCTTCTAAATTCCATCCTCTATCTGGGTTTTGTATTCACATTAATGACATCACTATTTACTTAGTCATTTAGACTCTCAGCTTCAGTCACTGTTAATTCTTCGTTACTCCTTACATTTCTTATTGTTTTGATTACCAAATTATCCATTTGTTAACTTACTATCGATGCCACAAATATTTACTCAATGTCTTCTTTTTGATGGGTGCTCTTCTGGGTACTGGCAGTGTAATAACATAACAAAAAGTTCCTAGACTCATGCAGCACTCATTCTAGCAGGAAATAGACAGACAATAAACTAATAAATTACATATATATATAAATATATATATGAAGCTAATTTTGGATAATTAAAGTTACTATGAAGAAATTAAGATGAGTAAATATGTTTGAGAGTTACCGCCATGATAATTTTGTTAATCAGAAAACATTTCATTAAGTAAATGACTTCATATCAAAGATCCAAAGGGTTCCAAAAAGGCAGGCATATGAAGATCAGAGGCAAGATTATTCCAGAGAGAGAATACAACGTGAAAAGCCCCTAAGGTGGAAACAAATTTATTGTTTTGTTGGAGTAAAAGGAAAGTGAGTGTGACAAAAGCCTAGCAAGCAGGGGATATGGTAGTAAAAGGATTTGAGTTGTGGACTTGGCTGAATTCATGTAAAATCTTTTAGTCCTTATTTAGAAGAGTTCTAGGTAAAGAGGTAACCTGACCTCCTTTATGTTTCTGAAAGATAACTGGCTTCTGATGTAAAGATTGGACTACAAGCTAACAAAGAAGCTAAGATGCTTTTGAAGCAGCCTAGTTGATAGTTGATGGTGGTTAGACTTAGAGTGGTCACAGTGGAGGTGACTTTTGAGTATGTTTTGGAGCTGGCGTTGACATGCTTTAGTGATAGGTGATGAAGAATGACTTGTGTAATGGGATCAGCAATGGTGACTTACTGAAACGAGGAAAACTAGGAAAGCAAAGGGTATGGGTATTAATAAAGAGTTCACTTTACAGATAATTATTAGAAACGAAAATGGCAATGCTAAGTAAATAGTTGACTCTTTGAATCAGGGGGCTCAGTTGAATGTTCTAGGCATAGGGAAGATGGAAGTGTCAAATCAAGAAAACCAAGAGGATAGTGTTTCATGTAAGTCCAATGCTGTTAATAAATCTACTGAAGTGGATGGGAGCAGATCTCTGATCATTGTATTGGGGAGCATAGACATGATATACTTTCCTGCTTCAGAAGGCTGGTAAAGAAAGACTATAGGTATAAAACAGAGACTACAAATTTTTCTACAAAAAAATGGCTCTGCATTAAATTTCTGCTTATCGTTTCCTGTTTCCATTGCATTACCTGTTTCTGCATAACCATTTCCTCTGCCCTAATTCATGCCCTATTATTTATCATCTGAGTCTTTTAAATAAGCTCTGGACTACTTTTTTGCTTATGAAAATTATGTCCTTCCTCTGCAGAATGGCTCTCCATTGTCTGGAATCATTTTCTTAAAAGTGTAGTTTCTGGCAGACTATCAATTATCCAACACGAATTTGACTATTTTCTATGAATATGAAAAGATGAAACCTTTGGTTCACATATATTTCATACTTTTAAAATTTGAGATTAACTATTTCCACAGAAATTCTATTACATCCATAATTATTATTAAGTTTTTAATAATGGACTACAAGTACTGTGTGAGACAGTTGGTCTAGGCTAACATTCATTTAGCAGGGACTAATTTGTCTTGACTAAGATATTTTCATATAAATTGAACTTTATTAATTAAATTTGCTAAATTTACATTTTTATTGTAACTGGGATATTGCTTTATTGTATCCCTAATTCACAGAAAAGGATCAATAGCTTAAAAGTCACTCCCTGAAGCATGAAGATAGTGATAAAATATGATCATAACTACTACAAAGCATAAAGCAATAAATATAAGCAGTGATTAGGCCTGTGGTAGAATGTAGAATGTGAATTTGTTTGTTCTCAGAACAAAATCTCTGAGTATGTAATGATTTCATAAAGGCAGCAGCAAAAGAAAATTGTAAATGGAAATTTCAAAGAAGGGTGTTTTAAATTAGATTTATTAAACCGGTGATCATTTATACTGAGCTGCAACGCCTAAACTGTTATGAACATTTGGCAAATAGTTAAAAGGAGGCTTCACAGTTTATGTGCCAATTTAAAACAAAGTGTAATGACCTCTGTGGTAATTGAGTTTTACCTGAACATGATAAAAATTATCATTTTCTGTATGAAATTAACTGATTTTGTTCAAATATGTGAGAAGAAAGCAAAACTCAGCAGTCAGTTACACCAATTCAAATTTTAATTTTATAATAAAAAGCCATCCTTTTTTTTTTTTTGAGACAGAGTCTCGCTTTGCTGCCCAGGTTAGAGTGCAGTGGTGTGACCTTGGCTTACTATAGCCTCCACCTCCTAGGTTCAAGCAATTCTCCTGCCTCAGCCTCCTGAGTAGCTGGGACTACAGATGTGTGCCACCATGCCTGGTTATTTTTTGTATTTTTAGTAGAGATGGGTTTTATCATGTTGGCCATGATGATCTCGATCTCTTGACCTCGTTATCCACCCTCCTCGGCCTCCCAGTGTGCTGGGATTACAGACGTGAGCCACCACTGCTGGTCAGTCATACAATTTTTTAAAAGATTCATAGCCAGTGAATGATTATAAGGGAAAACAGAACAAAATACAATACAGTTATAAACTGACATGATATGTCTTGCATATCAGAAGTACACACTCTAGAGGCATTGTCACCATCCAATATGCCATCATTTATGTAGCTTATCTGTGGAGAAAACATTGATGTGTAAAGTGTAAGCCAACTTGCCTTATGTATGGTATGTATACAAGACAGAAATTCTTACCATATATTTTTTTATTACTGAAACACGATGATACATGAGAAGAGGTTTCTATTTAATTAAGGGCTATTTTATGAACCGAATGGAGGTGACTATCAGACAATGCCAATATGTGCACTTTTTTATTCTCCACATATTTATGACTCAAAAATATGCTGTCTGATCTTAATCCACTGTTGAATGAAACAGAGAAAATTGTAAAGAAGACCAAATTATGGTCATGTTTTCCGCATTCTTTTAGTGTGCTCCCTGAAAAAAAAAAATGGATATTGAGTCCTGAATTTGCTTTTCTATCCTGCAGTACTGAGAACGTAAAAGGTATAATGATTTTGAAATGCAATTAGGAAACAAACAAACAAACAAACAAAAATCACTTATTCATGACAGTGAAAATGCTTAGAAAGACCATTTTTGAAATTTCATCTATCTTACCAATTTATCTCAATGAGAAATTTAGTCAATTTCCTCTTTCTGGGGTAGCCAGAATCTATCACTTGATGGACAAACATATGGCAAATTAAAAAATTCACAATAAATATAAAGGTTTCTTAAACTGTGATGCAAATGGTTAGCTTACTCAGAGTTTAGTTCCCTCACAACATGTATTTTCTTCACTTGATGAAAGAAAGCTACACATTTAAATGTTAAATTACATATACCTAACTAAATGCAACTGAAGAATTATTTGGGTGTTTATTTTCCATTCTCTAAATTAAATCATTCAACCCTGAAGATTTTATTGTGATATTTTTCAACTGAGAATCTAATGTAACACTGAAAATAGTCCTTGTTCAGAAATAGTCCATAAATTCTATCCAAATATCAGGTAACTTCTTGACAAAATCACCAAAAACTAGCTGCTATTTCCAGTAAATGCCATTTATTTAACAGAATGAAAGACTATGAAGATATTCATTTTCAGAAATATAGATAATTATTAGGTTGAACTACATGAAGTCAATGATGTTGAACTGTTTTGGACTGATAAAGAAAACAGAAATTTCCTCTGGCTCCACTTAATAGAAGATACAAAATCCTTTCCACTTGAAAACATCTAGAAACATTGGCTAACATACAATAAATCCTTTTAAATACATATTTTAATTAATGAGAGTAAGGAAAATGCCAAGAAGTCATAAAGAGAAAGCTGTGATATGCATGAAAAGTGGGCACTGAAGCTGTGCGTTGCATGGAGGTGTTTTTGTTGATGTACATCAACAGGATGCTTGATTTTGCACATTCCCACAAAGACATAGCACTAGGGTTTGTCTAGGTAGAGAGTTAGATGACACTGCACAAAGCTAGAATGCTTGAACATCCTTACCTATTCCTTGGCTCTCAGGAAAACAACAAAAACTTGTATGTGTCTGTAACCAAATTCTTGCCTTCATAAAATGTTGAAGTTTTAATTTATATTGCCATACAGGTCAAGAACATATAAGGCCAACAAACTGATTATCTGTTATTAGTGCCCTATTACTGAAAGAAGCAAATGTAAATGCTTTCTAAAAACAAGGCACTCACAATCCAGACTGCATGGGGTTCTTACAGAAAAACTCTCCTGAAGATTAATTCACAACTGCAAATACAATATTATATGCATATATTAAAAGCAAATTATAATAAATAAGAATCAGCAGAGACAACAAACAGCACAATTAAAGAATTATCAGATAATGAAATTATAAAATATATGTATAAATGTCTTAAAAATATGAGATTGAAAATGCAGCTAAGAAACAAGATGCTCTGAAAAATCTGAACAAAAAATAAACTAACAAGAACTTATAGCAGTGACAAATGTAAGGATGGAAACATTAATAGAAGTGTTAAATAGAAAATTAAATATATCTATTGAAAAGGAGCAAACTGGAAACAGGAGCTGAATAAATTACTCAGAATGAAGCACAGAGAATTAAAGTGTAAAATATAATGAAAGCAGTCTTAGGAGAAATGGAAGAATGGATGAGTTAGACCAATGTATTTCTAATTGAAAATAAAGAGTGAATACAGAGAGTAGGGAAGAGACAACATGGAAAACATAATTCCTGCAAATTTTCTGGAGTGAAGAAAATCTTGATTTTTTATGTTCACGAATCATGGCACACCCCAAACAGAATGAATAAAAAGAACTCTGCATCTAGACACACTTTAATCAAATACAGAACATTCAAGCAAAAGTATATTTAAAAGCAATCACACAAAATATTACTTACAAAAAATGAAACTTAGCGCATTTGCTAACACCAACAATAGAAACAGATGACAGTGAAGAAAAATTAAAACACTGAGAAAATATAACTAGCAACTTAAAATTTTATATCTAGTCATTTAGCCAAATTTTATATCCAGATAAACATTTATTAAGGAAATGGTAGTGAAATAAAGTATATTCTAGAAAAACAAACACCATGAGTTGTGAGTGCAAACACATCCTTAACAAAATATATACTAAATGTTATTATACTATAGAAAGCATGAAATTGAGTGTCTAGAAAGCAGGGTTAAGATAAAAATAGAAGTAATCTAAAAAGAAACAAGAAATAATAGTGCCTTATGTAAACAAATATTGTTTGGATATAATAATAATTATGAATTATTTGGCCCAGGTGCAGAAGAGCCTTAGATCCCACCTGTCCATGGCAGGAGTGTCAAATATTTTGTGGCCATCTTTAATTGGCCATGAATGAGATTGGGACTAGGATAACAGTTAACATTAGTAAGTGCCCTGCTTTAGGATCCCAAAAAAGCAGGCCCTGGGACAAGGATTTGGAATTGGCTTGGAGTTCATTGAAGGGAACAACAGTACAGAAGTAACAAATTTAGATAGGAAAGTGAGAGGGACAATAAAGGGTGCATTGACAGTCAAGGTACTACTGTGAGCAACTGGAAGTGAATCCTTCTGAGGAGCTATGAGAAACAGTACATAGAATATGCAGCACAGATTGTTTCCACCTTAAGTGTAAGGAAGCTAGGAAATTTACATACCAACCTCTGTCAGTCAGTGCTTGTGAGTGCTGAGGTTGGAAACATTAATTCCCCAGAACTTCTGGCTGCCTGCCTTGAACACAGGCAGAACAGACTCCACGGGCCAGAGAAAGCCCTCAGCAAAGAATTGCAGGTGCTGGAAGTTGGAAGTGTTTTAAGTAAGCACCAAAATGGTAAGGGTTGGTAGTTATGACTTAAGTCCTGAAAAGACTGAAAAATACTTTTTGGTTTTGTGTTTTAATCAGGGTCCTCTCCTTTCTTTAGCTTCTGCCCTATACCTAATGGATTGTTCCTTGTCCTTAGAATCTGAGCTCTTTGTTCCCCTCTATTCAGTGAGGATTCAATTTTTTTTTTTTATTTCCTGAAAGAAAAGTGATCAAACCATCTTTTACTTAATTAAGAGAAGAGATACACTTTTCCAAAGGATATTTTACCATGTGTTTACCTAAAGGTAAGGCTGAGAAGAAGCCCCTCTCCTTCCTGCCATTTTCTACAGTCAGCTTGTAACTGACACCTAACTTCCAGCATGTGGTCAAAAAAAGGCAGCTTAGAGGTAGGTGTTCTAAGAGTAAGGTGGCATGCAAAGGTATCACTTACAGCTCTGGGAATTCCAAACAACTAATTTTACAGAGTAGTTTTATGTCAATTTACAAATTGGGAGGAAGCTATATGTGATGATTCTTTACCATTCACTTATTGGTTAGGCTGAGCATGTGATAAAAAGAAAGGAAGTGTGGTTAAGTCGACTATAGAGTGGACTTGAGTCAAGGAGAAAAACCTGGGGTTGGAATCTGGTTTGAAACTTTGTTTAGCATCGCCGTCAAGGCTTGAGATAGAACAGAAAAGTGGCAATATATTTCTTCCAAAAAACACTGTTTTAGGTTAATAGTGCATCCTGTTTCTTACCTTCCCCTAAGTTACCCCTTTGTTGTCTCAGGCTACCAGTCAAGAAAATTTACTTCTTTTTAAAACTTCGCTTTCAACACTGTCCAGATACGATGTGCCATCCTGTATGTCCAGTGCGGCAAGTGTTAAATATGTGTGTGTGTGTGTGTGTGTGTGTGTGTGTGTGTGTGTGTGCGCGCGCAGGTATGTTAGCCACAAATTTGCAAGTTGCAAGTGACGGAAATCTACTCAAGCTACAGGACCAAAGGGGCATTTGTCCTCATATAACTGGTTGGAGAAGGAGGGTTGTCCAAGGAGTAAATTTTACTTAGACTGGGTTTAGGGATTCAAATTGTGTCATGAGGATATTCCTCTCACTTTCTTTGGTTATTTCTTATGCTTTCCACAAAGTTGGCTTCATTCTCAGGCAATCTCTTCCCATGTTGTGGCAAAGACGTCAGGCCAGTAGCAGACAGTGCTAGGTTCAGGCTTGTGATATTCTTACACCAACTCTCCCAGTGAAAAGAAAAAAAAAAAGGAAGTCACTTTTTCAACCATTCAAATGAAATTCCAGGGAGGATTCTGTTGCCTTCGTACCCCTACACCTCTTATGCCAACATGGCCAGAGAGATGGAGGTCTCTGATAGCTAGAGACTGGCTCATCTGACTACCCTGAGTTGAATTTCCCACAAGGAAGAACTGTTCAGTTAGCAGAAGGAAAGTGAAAGAAAGTGTAATGGGAAGCCAGAAATTTTATCTTGCATAGAAGATAAAGGGTATGCATGTGAAGGTAAATATTTGAAATAGGAATTTGGGGCTAATATGGAAGAACGTGTCTTCATTAGAGTTTGATATGAGCAAACAAATAACATGCCCAATTGTTTCAGCAGAATATCACTCTGTACACTGAGTTGGGAGGTCCTCATTCTTGTAGGTTTTGCATATAATCAAACTTTGTTTATTTCCCCTGAAGTTAATTGAAACAGAAATGTACATCATCATTATGACACCTACAGGTGGTTTCTATAATACACATTATTGATGAGATTTTCTGAAACTGCCTTTATATCTTAAAGCTGAATACAAGATGACTCTGACAACAATGGAAATAAAAATCACTTTAAAGCAATCTCATGTGGTCACATATATTGTTTTGTTATAATGGGATTCTGTTAATATCAATATATTTCTGAAAATCTTCTCAGTTCCCATGATAAAAAGAAAATAGAAAAGAACTATAGTCCCTTAGTAGCTAATTAGCACATAAAAATTATATTTGAGAACAGAGGGAGAGAAAGAGATGTGCTATTTTCTTACCATTTTAATTCCTTTGAGTTCTGCAGACTTGGGTATTACACACATAACTAGATTAACATCAATTTGTACCTGATTTTTAGTGTTTATGTACAATTCATTAATAAAAATATTATTTTACATATACATATTGTTATGGTACATTGTTTATATATGTGCATACACACACGTGCATGTGCGCACACACACACACATGTGTTTGTGATGCACATGTTGAATGCTATCACACATTCTCAGCCCAGGAGAGCTAGTGCAGCAGGCCAACTGCATCCTTTAGGCCAGTGAGCATTTGTATACTGTGCTGCAAATGTTCTCAGCCAAATAGCACTGTCTGTACACTAAGCAGAGAGAATTCTCTCATGCGTTATTTTTTCACTGCCACTCTCTGTCACTTATTTTGTTCTTTGAAAAATGTCCCTGACCTCAATTGCCAATGCTTAAGGAAATAAAATAAAATGTAAAATTGATAGTGCAGTTCTGTCCAAAGATGCAAAAGAAAGGTTTGACTGAGGCTTAAGGTAACTTGAAAGAGATAATTTTGTCTACTCAAGATAAAATGTAGTGATCAATTAGTGATCAATGGAAGTCATTTGGCATTATAAAGGAAATCATAAGCATCACTATAAATTGGTGAATAGAATAACAATGATTTGCAAAGTATAAGAAAGAAATGACAGAGGTATGTTGTGATTTCAGAGCATTTGGAGAGCATGTAAATGATATTTCTAAAACCTAGAAGATACCACCATAAGAAAATGAGTGATGCTGTAGCATTGAATCAGGTACTGCTGGGAAATTATCCTCCTTATCAGCCCCAAGCAGTTTGTTCCTATTTAATTAGATGAAATTGCTCTTCAGAGTTTCAAGAATGAAAGAATAAGGAAAATTAAGGAATGATTATTTCTATATGCCAGAATGTAAAACTACAATTTGAAATATATTTTCTTGCTATAGCATAACATATTTAATGCTTTATAGCATTACTAAGTGTATAAATAATTTTTGTGAACCACTTGATCTTTTCAAAACATTAAACAGAATTTCTTTTACAAAGATGCTCTTTGTAATGCATTGTTAAAAATGAGCGTTTGCCTCATTTTTCTTTTTCTTTTTAAAGTAGATTTGCCTTATTATTCTTTTCTTTTTAAAGTAGACCCATTAGAGAAGCTCTGCTGAAAGCAAAGTAAACCTATACATGACTTTTTTAATAATAGTATTAATTATAGTCATACTCTGTCTTGATTTAATGCAATGCCAGAAATTCTTTCCAGTGGCAGCAAAAGAGAAAACGAAAGCAGAAACTCTTAGTTGGAGGAAACTCTTAGTTTCCTTTTCCTACTTTCAATTTGTATGAAAAGGAAGTATCACTGTATTTTAATTTTATTATTTATACTTAATCAAACACAACTGCAATTTCTAATTATTATTTATCTTAATGATTCATGAAATTATATTGGAAGAGTTCCTATAATATGTACAGAATATTCCCAAGCTGTGCAAAATAATTACCATTGATGAAAGAGCCACAGTGAAATGATATTTCACAAGTGTTTGGAGTTATTCTCACCAGGGGCAGGCTGTGGATCATTGGCATTAACTAATGATGACCTGAGATCAAAGACAGAGCCCTATGGAACTCCAGCTTTCAAGGTAGCATAATAAATCTGAAATGTCGAATGCAATCTTCCACAAATGAAATTTAAAGTACAATAATGGCCCATCAAAACTGTCAAGCTAGCTCTCCAACTCACACACACACACACACACACACACACACACATACACACACACACCCCCCACATGATCGATGATTTAAAAGCTCCAGGCTAGGAAAGTGAAATAGTTGCAGACAAATGACCAAAAGCAAATTTTTAAGTACAGTTACAAAAAAGCAAATGTAACCAAGTCTATCATGCACTGCAGCATAACTCTTGCCATGCCAAAAATACACAAAATAACTGACCTTTCCAGAAAAGAAAACACAATATAAGACAAAGGCAAGATTGATGAACAAAATCCGGCACTACCTCTAAACAGCAATGTTAATCAAGTAACTATAATTGTCCTGCTAACTTATATCAGCTTGCTTCTAAAGCTCTAAATTCTTAGTCTTTAGAGTAGACCACACTACTACTTAATGTGTAAAAGCACAAAGGTACAAATTTGGCATCCAGCAGAAAACAACAAGTTGTAAGAGCACGCAAAGCTTCTGTGATGGCAAATCACTGATTATGTAACATTAATTAGTATAATTCTGATAAGAACAATTATTTCTCTGTAACAGTTTGTTGGAGTTAATAATAATAGGACAAAAAATTCTTAACACGTGTCTTCAACTGTTACTGCAAGCATTAAAAATAGAGCTGTGAAATCTTCATGAAGCCTGTGAGTTGAGCACACACTGCTTCACTCAGAGAGAGAGAGAAGGCAAAAAGACAAGCTTATGGAAGATATTTAATTAAAGTCAGAAAGAACATTAAAATGGAAAAATTAGCTCAGTGAAAAGTATCTTTTCATTTCCACTAAATCAGAAACAATTTAAAGACTGCAATGGAAAGTGGAAGTAAAAGAAAAAAAAGCCTTTTTTAATTGGTTTAGAATTTTTTATTGTACTTCTGGAGTTCTGACTAGGTACACTATTGAACTTACTTGTTTTAATTATTCATTTACTTGTTCTTTTATTCATGTAGTCATTCATTTATTGATTGACATATTATCTTATCCATTCATTCATCTATTCATTTATGTAACATTTTCTGCTATTCTTTAGGTACTGCGCTATATGTTGAACATGCAAAATGTATATGGCATGATATCTGCTCTTGAAGTACTTAAAGTGACAGACAACCACGTAAATCAGTATGTATAGTAAAATATGGTGCTATTTAATATGCTAAAGTGGGGTACAGAAATATTTAAATCTACCTGTTCTAGTGTGGTAGATACGCTCAAGGAAGCTTTTAGGAAGAGGTATTATTTGAGCTATTCCGTATGATGGCTTAAAATTTACCAGGAATCCACAAAATCTATACTTAAACAGGAAGAATATTTCAAGAAACATTGACATTTGCAGATAATTAGAAATGACAAATTTGAGGCTTATTTTCTATTATGTTTCGCATAATTACATATTTCAAGTAATAGGTAGCCAGCTTTATATGTAACGAACAAGTGGAACAGCAAATGGAATAATAATTCTTAGGGAAACAGTGATTATATTTAAAATTATGTCAGTCTTGACCACAAGGCCAAAACTATGAATGAGGTAGGTTACTAAAAGGGCACTAAGCTTCCCTTCATAGTTATTTAATAATTACTAAGCAGAATGTGTTAAATGAGAGGGTCATAGTCTCTGACTTCTTGATACAACCATGATAGGTTTATTTCTTGTAAGTATGCTCAGCATACTCAACTGGGGCCATAACTTTGACTGGAAGTCCTGAGAAGAGGGCTTTCTGCCAGAGGAAATTTTGGAAGTTAACAGTGACCTATGAGATGTCACTACCTGGTAATAATGGGGATAGAATGAAGTTGAATACATAGAGAAATGTTTCTGTTACAGACAGAAAAATTATGCAAAATTCAGAGGCACTGGGAAAATGTTAAACTAGATACTTGACCATTACTCTTCAGACTTAATACAGAGAAGGATATTAAGGCCTTAAAATATTTTATTTTTCTGGTTCATTGAGTACTTTTATTATTATTGTCATTATTAATATTATTATTATGGGAGTGGCAGTAATAGTAGTAGTACCCAGTGGAGGCTTAACCAATAGATACATTTTATTGCTGAACTACATTATTATTAGCATATTATTTGGTTTACATTCTTATTTAAGGGCATTTTGCAAATGTCATCTCAAGAAAAAGAAGTGAAGGATAAACTGGAAGTAAAACCAGAAAGGACGAAAAACCAAACAGGACTGGGTTGTTAAATTGTTTACTCTAATAAACAATATTGCTTGTTCCTTTGGCACCTTGTGAGAAGCCTTAGGAAATGTGCCTCAGAACTTTTGACTCAGGCAGAGAAAAGGTGGAAATGTTTATTTATTGGTCCTTATCATTCATTGTTCAATAATGGCATTGTACTTTTCTGGGTGGGGTACATGTGTGAGCACAAAGTGGGTTCCCAGGGGCATCCCATACTATAATCCATAGGATCCCAAGATAGAAGAGTAACACAGGTGGTACAGGCCTGAGTCAAGGCTGAGGGCACCTGGGCAGAATGGTTGAAGTCTATGCAGGACTGATGATGACAATAATAGCTGGAGCGACCAACAAATATCTGAAAAAATACTCATCATCCCTAGTCATCAGAGAAATGCAAATCAAAACCACAATAAACTCTCATCTCACACCAGTCAGAATGGCTATTATTAAAATGTCAAAAAAATAACAGATGTTGGTGAGGTTGCAGAGAAAAGGGAACATTTATATACTGTTGGTAGGAATGTAAATTAGTTCATCCTCTGTGAAAAGCAGTTTGAAAATTTCTCAAAGAACTAAAAATAGAACGATCATTTGACCAAGCAATCCCATTACTGGGTACATATCCAAAGGAATATAAACCATTCTACCAAAAAGACACATGCACTCGTATGTTCACTGCAGCACTATTTCACAATAGTAAAGACACAGGATCACCCTGGGTGCCCATCAACAGTGGATTGGATAAAGAAAGTGTGGTACATATACACCATGGAATACTGTATCACCATAAAAAGGAACAAAATCAGGTCCCTTACAACAACATGGATGAAGCTGGATGCCATTATCCTAAGGGATTTAATGCAGAAACAGAAAACCAAATATCACATGTCCTCACTTATAAGTAGGAGCTAAACCTTGGGTACACATGGATATGAAGATAGAAACAACAGACACTAAGGGTTCTAGGGGCTCTGAAAGCAGGGAGAGAAGGAGGGGGACAAGGACTGCAAGACTTCCTATTGGTACTATGTTCACTGTCTCAGTGATGGGATCAATAAACACCCAAACCGCAGCATCACAGTATACCCATGTAACACACCTCCACATGTACTCCCTGAATTTAAAAAAAAAAAAATTAAATAAAAAAAAATAGGGCACAAGAGGTGCCTAACATAAATGCTATGTGCCCTTTAACAGAAGGAAACTTGTTTAGAAAAGCGAAAGGGGCAATTTTATAAATGCTGCAAAACGTTGTTTTCAGTGAAATCTGAAATAGCAGATAAATATAGGCAAGCTCTAAACTTTGACCAAGTTCCATCACTTTCAATAAATTCCAATCACCACTTCTGCCTCTTTCAAATCCTTCCTAATGGAGAAAGCCCAAATTATTAATCTATACCAGCATTTCTCAAACATTTGGTCTCAGGACTCCTTTATGTGCTTTAAAATCATTGAAGATACCAAAGTGTTCCCCCCCGTAAATGTAACTTAAATATATTCATATTTATCATATTAAGAATTAGAGTAAATTTTAAATAGTCTTAATACATTTAAAATAAAAGCATATTGCATGTTAACAACAGCAATATTTTTATGAAAAATAACTATTTTCCAAAACAAAAAATTAGTGAAGAGCCACATTGTTCTACTTTTTTTGTTGTTTTACAGATCTCTTTAATGTCTGGCTTTATAGAAGACTTGTTTTCTCATATCTGACCCACAGGCATTCAATCTGCTGAGATATCACATACCACATATCCTCTAGAAAACTCCACTCTACCCTCACCATAGAATGAGAGTGAAAGGGAAAAATGAAATCTTAATATTATTAAAATCATTTTGTCTTTGCAAACCTCCTGGAATGGTCTCAGGAGCTCCCAGAGGTTTCTGGATGACACTCTGAGAATCGCTGGTTTGTTTGTTTGTTTGTTTATGTTATAATTTTTAGAGACAGGTTCTTGCTCTGTTGCCCAGGCTGGAGTGCAGCAGTGCAATCATAGCTCACTGCAGCCTTGAACTCCTGGGCTCAAGTCATTCTCCCACCTCAGCCTCCTGAGCAGCTGGGACTATAGGTGTGTTCCACCATGCCCGGTTAATTTTTAAAATTCTTTTTGTAAAGACAGGGTCTCACTATGTTGCCCAGGCAGGTCTTGAACTCTGGCCTCAAGGGATCCTCCCACCTCAGCCTCCCAAAGTGCTGGGATTACA